>NC_061104.1:30351743-30414293 GCF_015104395.2 Macrobrachium nipponense
AGTTTTTCTAGACCTTGAGAATCGTGATTAGTTGTAAACTTTCTTGATAATAGTTACGAAGTCACATTATTGTCTGTGGTAATATAAATAGAGTTGACAACAGGATTTGTAGCAGCAGCATAAAAATACAATCTAATGCCATTCCGCAGAAGAAATGACTTTCCTCAGTCCAGTATTTTGTTTGGAATGTTTGTCTCGACTGGTTTCTTACACCTTCTCAGAATCGTGCCACAATACTAAACGAGAGATATACTCTGAAACATTTTTATGCGCAAAATTTATATATATATATGTGTGTGTGTTTTGTAGGATTTATATTCGTACACACACACACACACATGTATGTCTGTGGGTTTTTTTTATCCGATTGAAGTTTATTTTTTGTTGCCTTTCAGTATATCCTGTTTTTCACTTGACGTTACAATATGTATAACTTTTCACCTCGTATTGTATATATAAACTTACGATAAAGAAGTTGAAATCTCTATTTACATTTATCTGTTGATAGCTTCTTTACCTTTTATAGCTGTAATGTTCCTTTCGTGACGTTTATAAAATCTTCATTATAGTTGAAGTTTTATTTATTATTGTTTTTATGCTTCTACGCTAAATTATTGCTCTTCTCATATTCGTTGTCTCCTGTGTCGGAGGGTTGTTGTTTAATGGACATTATGGGATTTCCATTTGAATGTGCCGTTGAGCTGAATACTAGTAATAGTCTTGAATATTAGTAATAGTGAAATAATGATGATGATGATTTTTGCCATCATTATTACTTTTCATGATGGTATAGATCTTTGTTCATTTGTTAAAACTTTTAAGGTACATATTGCGCTGAAGTATGGCATGAATTCCTCAGTATAAATAAATTGCGATCAAATAAGCTTGTGTGTATATATATATATATATATATATATATATATATATATATATATATATATATATATATATAATCTGTATTGCATATTAATATAGTTGTATATATGTATTTATACATACAGATACTAAGATAATGTATGTAAATATTCAGTACCTTCTTTGGATCCGAACTAGGTGAGGGCTATGGGCTGGCCGTCCCATTAGCTTTTCAATTTAAAGAAAGTCAGAATATTCTGTTCGAGGATAAATAATATCCATTTTAAAAGAGTAAGAATAACTTCCTTTCACCGTGGTATAAAGACAGGTCGGTATTTTCGGAAGGTCACGCACGGATGGTTTTGATCCCAACCCTAGTACTGTCCGTCCGTGTGGATTTCTGTGTGGATATATATGTGCATTGTGCACGTATTATGGATCTTTCGGAACGTACATGCGTACTTGCATATATATATATATATATATAATATATATATATATGTATATATGTGTATATATATATATATATATATATAGATATATAGTATATATATATATAGTATATATAGATATATGTGTGTGTAAACTAGCAAACAATACATGACTGTATATAAGATTGATATTTAAAAAAATCTGTATTCAGAAAAATATGAAACAGATAGAGGGCATATATATAATATACACACATTCTGTTATCTCCGGCAGAACGTTAATTTTCTTTTCTAAATCATGAATGTCTCGTAGCAAACAAACAAACAAATTAAAAGGAAAAAAGTAATGATAATTATATTTCTTGAAGGGCATGTCATCAGGAATTCATAGTTCATGTCCCCAAGGAATCGTGGGATTGGGTAGAAATGTCACCGGACATTACTCAATAAGAGGGAAGACTTTTGCCAGATATATTTGTTTCTGAAAATATTAGGAATATTTTTTGTAATTTGCTCATGGTGTTTTAAAATGCATGGTAAAAGATAGTTTGGGTCATAAAGTTACCTTTACATACTATGTACAAAGCTACAAAAATTATTTTGCTAAACTGTAAAATATTGTCAGTATATTGGAGCTCATCGTTTTACATTATATAATTAAATTTTGTTTTATTTGTGTGTGTGTGTGTGTGTGTGTGTAATGAATGTCAATTTTAAAGGAGCGTACACACACACACTTGTTGCGTATCCACGTGTTGTAACATCGTTGTGTACTGGCGTGGAATGGGAAGCGTTTCGCCATTGCAAGTCAAAATACGACGCAAAGATACGCAACATGGTCGATCAGTCATTTGTCGGTCTTTTGTCGTCATGTCAAAAGAATGTTACGCAAATCACATGGCCCCATATAGATGGGGAGCGTTGCTTTGATCCGTTACAAGTGCACTCAAAAAGAAACTGAATGACACTGTTGTACCGCGCAACGATGATATGACATGCGGATACGTAACAAGCAATAACCATGTTGTGCCCCTTATCGTATCGCTAGGGAGTAGGCAGCAATGGTACGCTAGGTGGATATGAAACGAGTTCGTACGCGCCTTGAAGAGTTGCCTGCCTTCCTCCAGGCCGGTGCTGCTGGCCTCAGACACCCAAAACCTCTATATAAATCCCTTTATCCAAGTATTGACGAGCCACTTTTGACTTGGGGCTTTCATGTTGACCCATTGCTGCTTACACCACTCTTCTAAGGTTTGTCGTGAAGACCATCAACGCTTCTTGTATAATTATTGTGGCTAATGATTCTCTCTCTCTCTCTCTCTCTCTCTCTCTCTCTCTCTCTCTCTCTCTATATATATATATATATATATATATAATATATATATATATATATATAATATATATTGTGTAGTAGTAGAGTAGTAGTATAGTCAGTAGTCATAGTAGTAGTAGTAGGGGAAGAAGAGAGACACACACACACACACAAAAGTTGCAATCGAGAATGTTGGTCTCCATGGAAACCATCAGGGAGATCACCTTATGTGGCCGACACGGTTGGGCAGCTTCCCTGTTGGAGACGGATGCCCGGCCAGTTTTTGCTTGCTTAGGGACGTGTGCCACCAGCAACGTAATCCATTTTGAACTCGCCCCTCCTGGGACCCGCTGAAAGGGCCTCTTCGGATTCCTCCTCCTCCTCGTGCTCGGGAGAGAGGGGAGAGAGAAGTGCTTGGGGGGGGGGGGGGGAGGGGGGGGGGGGGGGCAAGGACGGTGGTCTTAAAGCGATAAGAGAGAGAGAGAGGAGAATAGATTAACTTGAGATAGGTGGAGAGACATCAGAATGCGTTGTATTTATGTTTATAGAGAGATACAGTGAGAATACAAGAGAACGAGTGTCAAGAGGAAGGAAGAACAACCTATGAGGGATAGGTAGATGAATAGACAGAGACTGAAGTATAAATATATGTTGTGGATAATGAAGAGAGAGAGGAGAGCGAGATAAACTGTGAAATAGACAAACAAGCCAAGATAAAGGCCGGGATAAATGCATCAAAAGCAAGAAGTACACTAAGATAGAACAAGAAAGGTTAGAGGGAAGTTGAGACGCCTAACATTTATATATATATATATATATATATATTTATATATAATTATATATATCATATATATAATATAATTTAAAAATATATATAATATATATATATATATATATATAATAATATATACTATAATATAATATATATATATATATATATATATATAATATATTATAATAATATATATACTATATATATATATATTATATATCTAATATATATATATAATAATATCCTAATAATAAATATATATATACTATTCTGTATATATATATGTATGTATTATTGGAGGCGGCGTGCCTTTAAAAAAATAAATTCCCTGATGCTCATTTACATACACAGTAGTAATTAAATCAGGAGTCATGCCGTTCACTTTCTCCTCGTACGAAGATGAAATGGCCGAGACTGAGGTTACCATATTAACAGAAAAATGAAATCCATTAATTACTAACGAAGGAAAAGCGGACGCAACACACGCAAACGTTGAGTTTGATTTATGTCGGTGTTTTGGTATGCGAGGAGAGATGTTTTTTCAGTTTCAGAGGGCTCCATGCAATGGTTGTCGAATACGGTGCTCTCTCTCTCTCTCTCTCTCTCTCTCTCTCTCTCTCTCTCTCTCTCTCTCTCTCTCTCTCTCTCTCGTATTCATCTCGCTCGTTTTCTACACAAGGCGAAAGAATATCTGCATAACATGCGGGTTAACTCTGTTCTATGTCTTAGGTAATGGATTGTCTCACACTTACAATTCTTTGCTGAGCGGCTTGAGATATGTTATTTGAATGTTTATAAATGTTGCCCTCTTATAGGTGAGGTCAGGTCGTCTGGTGAGAGTTGAGGGCAATGAAATGTACATAGGAATTTTGTACCTGGAAGATGTTTAGTTGTAATGGGGAGTTGTTAATGTATAAAATTTGTATATGAATGCAGATACTGACGCGCACACGTGTGTGTATATGTGTATCTGGCGCGCGTCATTTAAAGTTCTTTAATATTTTATTAATTTAGATTAATAAATATAATCTTAATCAGTCGCCAAAATGTGATTAATCTTGAAATTGTTAGAATATGTTTGCCCAAATAGACCATAAGGATTCTAGCTGCGTTTTCCTCTGCAACAAAAGACAAGTTACGATTAGTCGTAATTATACGTTTGAAAAACATTCATTGCTTAAATGGCCGTAGTTACCACCCATATAATGGGAGGGTAATTAGCCATTTAGTGCTGATTTCATGCATGAGGTTCCCTACACACAGCAAGTAGAGAAAGGGCATTGGAGAACCGACCAGAAGGGGGATAGCAAGAAAAGAATTATATATATATTTGTGTGTATAATAATATATATATATATATATATAAAAATTAAATTTTATTTAAAATAATTTTAAAATTATATTATATATTATATATATATATCCATATAATATATATATATATATATATATATATATATATATATATATAATAGTATATATATATATATATATATATATAGTTTAATCCCCTCGTGGATCATCAGAGACAACGGGACAGTCTCGTCGTGGACTAGTAGAACTCTCTCACCCCCCTCCTTCCCTGGTTTCTTTCCCTGGCCTAGTTCCTTCACAGCTGTCCCTCCCCCCTGCCCAGTTCCCATAGCCGATGATGATTGTCTAAACCCCCCCCCCCTCTCTCTCCTCTCTCTCTCTCCTCTCTCTCTGGTTTATGTTCTCTTGTTAGTGGATAAAGGTCCACTAACCTTTCTCCGCTTTTGTATTTCTTCTCCTGTAAATTATGCTGGTTATATAATCCAAAGGTAATATACATTATGTACGCGCATGTGGTTATATATATTTACGTGTTTATTAATCATTGATTATTTAAATTGAAATATTGTGTTATTTTGTTAAACACGCCGCATCTTATTATCCCAACTAGGGGCTGAGCATTTATAAAATACCACAAAACCATTCAGGGGGATGGGCGTTGATGCGAGCAATGACTAGTGCAGCCGCAAGAACCAATTAATTACCCGACGTAACAGGGACAAGAAGACATGAAAGGGTGTGAATGAAGGGTACCTTTTTTTTTTATAGGTACGACGTAGAAAATTTTCTACATTGCGCCACTGAATGAAGGATAGTGACGCCTGTATTGGGAAGGTAGTAAGAAGAGGAACAGTAAACTGAAGGATGTGCGGAAGAGTTTATTGTAAAAAGGAAGTGTAAATAAAAGGAACCCATGGGTGAACACATTTGTAGTGTATATCTATGATATATATGTGTATGTATGTATGTATCATAACGTTCAAGAATTATCAGTACATCGTAACCTAGCTTATCCTGATATAAAAATCACTATTTGGCTCTTCTAAATACTTTAGCTGTAAAATCGCTTGGAGAAAATAAAGCTAGTGTCACATGAGCCGACATGGTTTCGCACGAAGCCGGTAGTATTTGCTGCATTGGTCCAAAGGTGAAGTAATTCGAGAAAGTTGAATTCAAGTCACACGACCGTGAATATATCGGACTTCAGTCCTGCCGTTACTAATATCTACTTAATCCGAACTTCGACTGCGCGATGTTTAAAGATGCCAGAAAAGCGCTCGTGTGATACACAGAATGAACACAAAGCAACATGCAAACAAATCATCATTTTATAGATTCTTATTCTGGTACACGCCTGGAATACAGCGGTGTGTGTGTTGTGTTTTTTTTTTTTTTTTCTACACATATGGCATTTAGTACAGCTTGTGCACACATGTATATATTAAAAATTTATATATATATATATCAGATCATCTTTTCCATTTTTATTTCTACATTAGGGGGTCGGTTGCCTGATGCGCCTCCTCCACTGCTTTCTATCAAAGGCATCATCCTCCACCAAACCTCTTCTCCATATCTTCCTCCACTTTATCTCGCCATCTAATTCTCTGTCTCCTCTCGATCTTCTTCCAAGCAGTCTTCACTCTCCAAGTCATCCATCCATCCTCCACATATGCCCTTGCCATCTCAATCATGACTTAAGCCTTCCCTTTTTATTTCATAATTTTCCAATCTCAAGCAGTTGTAAGCTTGACCTCCTGTTTCTCTCTCTCTCTCTCTCTCTCTCTCTCTCTCTCTCTCTCTCTCTCTCTCTCTCTCTCTCTCTCTCTCTCTCTCTCTCTCTCTCTTCCATACATTAACACTGGTCATATCACTGTATATCTTGACTCTTAGCTTGATTAGCATTTTCTTATATACCACTCCAGCTACCTCTCCACTTCCCCCTTGCTCCTTTTATCCTACTGTCAACTTCAGTCTCACATCCTCCCTCTTGGCTTAAAGTAGATCATACGTATTTAAACTTTTCTGCCCGTTTAATAATCGAGCCTTTTCTTGTATTGCTATTTTGTTTATCTTCCCTATATGTGTGTATGTATGTAGTATGTGTGTGTGTATATAGATTATATATATATAGATATATATATATATATATATATATAATATATCATATATATATATATATATATATATGTCATATCACATTACGTGATTCATATACAATATCGAACTTCAAAATGTCCTTTAATATCTAATTCTCTCTACCTTGGAATTATATATTTTCATATATGTTTTAACCGAGGGGGAATTTTATTAAGCGATAATAGGACTGGCAGTGAAGCCTAAAACCACTACGGTGTAGTTCGATATATATATATAGATATAGAGGACGATAGATAATATATAATATCATTATCAATAATCGAAATGACAAATTAATATATAAATCTATATATATTATATAATATATAATATATATTATATATTATCTATTATATAAATATATATTATCATGTCCATTTTTTATATACGTGTGCGCGCTGGTCTAAACGCCATCAGGAGAGGGAAAAAAAAATGCTGGATTCCAGGCGTGTACCAGAATATATAATATAGTTGGTAAATCAGTTACTTACCATCGTGACATTTACCACCATGACTTCAAGCAAGGACGCGAGCCAAGACAGGAAATATTAAACCGAAGCTCAGAATATTGCCGAACTCGCAAGAGCGGGAGAAAATTCACTGGAATAATGAAAAACGAGTATGCAAGAAGGAATTATAGTCAGTTGCATCGTGTTTCTGAAATGTGATTTTGTTTCTGTGCATGTACCCATTATACATGTTACATTATATAGATATATGGTATATGTATATATATATATGTATATGTATATATAATATATATATATATATATGATATACATATATATATATATATATATATATATATATCCACATATGTATATGTGTATATATATATATATATATATATATAATATATATATATATATGATATTATATATATATAATATATATATATGTGTGTGTGTAATTATAGTTTATATATACATGTTGGTTTTTTATTGGTGCTTGTTAATCATTTTGTTCCTATTGAACTTCTTAACGTATTGTAGTAATTTTAAGAATTGAATTGATACAGTTTTCTTTTTGAGTAAATACTGTTCTGAATCGTTGGGATTCAACAATGAAATAGCCGTTTTCTACAGTTTTCTCTATGGTTCACTTAACCCAGCTGGCAAGAATATCAGATATAAAAAACCATTCAGAATTGCGTGCAAAGTATGGTCGTCAAATATGAAGTGCCAGTTAGAAAGGCATCCCCTTCCTGTCTAATTGCGGCCTTTCTCTGTTTGTTGACCAAGTGATTCGGTACCTGTTGTGCGTGTGACGTGTCAGTGTCAGTCCCTAGAAAACTGGTTTAAATCGAATTTGCGGGACTGCAAACTAGTTTCTTTGTCTTCTGCAGTAGAGGTTTTATTACCATCTATGGTGTAGTATGTAGTATGTATCAGATCACTCTCTTTTTACCCTTGGGTGACTTGCTTGTTAATTCGTGTCTATGGTTTCTGCTCCGCCACAGCCAAGCATAGTTGTAAAGGAATTTTAAATTGTATTTCCAGTTTTAGAACAATGACGTGCCGGAGATGATGATAAAATAATAACAAAAATGTTACATGCCTCAGTCTCGTCATTTATTTTAATTTCTCTCTCTCTCTCTCTCTCTCTCTCTCTCCTGTTTTGCTCTAGTGGAAGACATTTAAAACGCGGTTTATATAATTTAATTTTCGTTCCACGACATTTTCCTCTTATGAAATCACCGTCCATAAAGATCGTATCGTCTCTTTTGTGATATTTCCTATCGCTCGTGCATTCCTAGTCCGGCCGCCGTCATTCTCTTGAATTTTAACGTACTTGGCTGAAATGCTGGGACACACACACACACACACACACACACACACACACACACACACACACACACACACACACACACACACACACACACACACACAAAGCGCGAAAATATCATATAATATGCATCGAGATTTATCATAGAACATAGTAAGATTACGATGATTGCGATTGTGAAAAGTATTTTGGTAGCCTTAGGTAGGTTGGATTGCTGGCCCAATTATGTCTCAATTACCCTTTGCCTGAAGTTGCTAAGGTCTTGTAAACTATCAGACAGTTATGACCTCCCTTCCTCCCCCCTCGCCCACCAACCCTCCTCTTTTATCCAGACTTGGTCCAGCATCAGTGTGTAGACTCATTCTTGAATTTCATTTGATAAAAGTCAAACCTTCTCCTCATTCTGTATTGTGTTTGGGAGAGTAGAATCAGTCATCCATTCTTTCTATTCTTTTACTTCTATGTTTGCAATATACATCATGATTAATAAAGAAACAACAAACGCTTCAGATATGAGAGCAAGGAAAACATATGCGTGTTTGTCAAGTCTTCGAGTCAATAAGCACAACAACTTCAAGAGCGAAGCCGAGTTTGCTTTGGGTGTTGTCATGAAAGGCAGATCCCAGCCCTCCGAAGAGGTCCTTGGAAGTGACGTGTTCTGGCACAGTCTAAGGAAGGTCTCGTTTCTCAGTGCGCACACACGCACGCACGTTGCATTTTCCTTTCTGGCTTCACCTTTGGTGGTTGTGATGGGATGGTTTTTGGCTGCTGTAGTTTTGACAGCTATCAAGCATTTTTCTTGTTCTCTTTTGATAATTTAAAAGTGTGTGTGTATGTGTTAGGCACATTATACTGAACGAGGCTAAATTGATACATTAGTGCACGAAAGGTTATAGTGGTAGATTGCTGGTGTATCCCTCTCAAGGAATCTAACGTATGTGTGTGTAATCAACATGCCTACTGGAATCTTCTCTTTGTAGCCAAGCCAAGTTATGTATATATACATATATTTTGTTAGATTCTGCCATTTTCCTGTCAAGGCTTGAAGCCAAGCTCATGTACGTATTTATATAACTATCTTCATTGTCTATCTGTATTCCAGACTTTCATGAGAAATTAATCTTGTATGTAAAAACGTCCTTCAATTGTAGACCAATGGAGCTACTCTGCGATAAACGGCTGAATATTGGAGACTATTCATACCAGTAATTTGGTGATTTGACAAGACAATGGACCATACGCCCATGCAAAGAGCCCCATCTCTCGTTATCTCCGTCCATATTTTATAATCAGCCTCTTTGTGAAGGGAAGAGCGTCTGCCCTATTAGTATTAATGCTCTACGAAGTTGATTTTATTTTTGCCTTTTTATGAAGTAGAATTATCATATACGTTCCCTTGGCCATTGAACTGTGTTTCGTAATATGGAATCTCCAGCAGTATAGAAAAATATTCTGTAGCAACTTGTACCTTTCGAATATTTAGAGCTTAACGTGAATTTGTGCATTCTCAGGAAGAGGGGGAAGGGTTGTTGTTTGTTAGGTTACATGATCTTGATTATTTAGTTGTATCTGTAGTTATTGGGCTTTCCATGACCTGACCGCCACATTCAATATCTAAAATTTCTCATACAGTGTACCCACCTTACCAGCAACTTAGTCCCACAATGGGTAGAATCATGCATTACTGCTACCTGCACGAGGATTCAAGGGCGACAAACACACCACGATAAACCACTCGATATTGAGTACGTAAACCTCAGACAGAAGTAACATCTGAACGTTATAAGTACATGCATCCAATGAATAACAAATACCCTTAATTAAAAAAAATCAAAATACTCACTCGGTTAATGACAGATGGCAAATCAAATTGTACTCAAAGAGGAGGGGCCCAAAAGTAAGAAAAGGCATCTACCATTTTACAAACTGATTTGATGATGATAAAATTAAATAAAGAATCCAGTATTTTAAGGTCTCCTCAATAATTTTTATAGCAAGCGTCAACCTCCTCGTAACCGGTTGATGCCTTTCTTGTTTGCAGATGATAAATCAATGACACTGTAGACACCACAAATTGAAATAGTTACTACCCCAGCTTGCGGAATATCAATACTAACACCTAGGAAATAACAACCAACTATATACCAGATACTGAAATGCATTTGACCTTTCACCAGTTATAATCTGCAGAAAACTCAATAGACCTCAAAAGTAGTAGTTCATTTGTTAAAGGACATTATACATACGTATATCATGGACAAGTAAGCAATCGGTTGTAATTAGTTTGGCAAACAAACTTGAACACCCACCGTAGATTCTAAACAGAATAAAAAGGGCTTCGAGGACAAAAAACCGATTAATGTAGGCATAGGTGTTCTTGCTACACGATGATGTCAAATTACCATGCCTGGTTGAAGTGTACACTAAAAATAATATACATGTATCACTGATGAATTAGTACCAAGAATCTCAAGCCCCTCGGAAATTCAAGTAATTAATGCTTCCTTCTGCATTCATTGAAAAGGGTTATATTTCCAGATTCCACATCTGCCCAACTTGCAAATGACATTCAATTGATATCAAAGGTTTGGTTATTCCATGGTTATGAGTAAAGTCCTTAAGGAGTTAGTCATTTCGTGAATAATTGTTTATTTACGAGTTCCCTAAGTGTTTGAGCATGTGTGTTTGTGTATTCCATTAAAGGTTTGGACCTATTCTTGAATAATTTGGCTGTTTATTGGTGCCAAATATTCTCAGTGTGTTGGGCCTTTCAGTGAAGTACTGGGGAGATCCTTAGAGAATGTACCAATTAAATTCAGGTCCATTCGTTTTTGAACATAGAGTGTTGAAGCCTGTTTTGCATCTGTATAGTGGCACTACATTAGTGCTGGGAATCCCCCGAGTATGTCTTATCTAAGATATTTAGCCAAACAACAATGATTGAGGGGATGGAGACCATTCATTGAAAGTGTTTGGATATTTCGAGTCATTGAATGTTTCACAAATATTGACAATTTAATTTCGGTAAGTAACTGAGAAACAGGCATATTTTTGTTTTTTGTGACGAGATCTTCGGATAATAATTATTAGCGAGCGTGTTGATAACTTTCGCTTGTTCATATGGTTTGTGTGTGCGAGAGGGTGTATGAAAGTGAAATGCATCCTAGTTAGTACTGTATGAATGACGATGATTAGACGAGTTGCATTGCTGTGCGCGCGCGCCATTATATCCTGATACCGGAAAAATTATTGTCTAACATCGCATCTTACTCTCAATCACCCTGCTGGTCATCTCCTTCATTAGTTTAATTACGTGCATTATTTACCATCATTATACGAGTATTTGCATGGGTGGCTGTTAGTTAGTTTATGGTTAATAAAGTAAGTTTGTAGAGGTAATAAGGATATGCGGTCACGACTACCTGTTTCAGGGAAAGTTTACTTGAACAATTAACGGACGGCCCGCCAGAGTATGATAAGATTTACTTACACTCTAGGAAACATGGATTTATTTGTCTGTAGATTAACAATCAATTAATTTTGCTCTCTCTCTCTCTCTCTCTCTCTCTCTCTCTCTCTCTCTCTCTCTCTCTCTCTCTCTCTCTCTCTCTCTCTCTCTCTCTCTCTCTCTGTTTTATAGGTGCAGTATATGACTTTTCTTTTTATCTTTCTAAGCCACTGTCTAGCCTTTAGTCTGATTGACCTCTCGCTCTTGGTATTTGATAGTGTTGCATCCTTTCCTTCTCCTACTGCGCTTAATCAAAAGGGTTTCCATTTTACTTTTTTCCAGATTTCTATTTCACTGTTCTTACTCTGTCTCTGATCGACGCTACTGCCACTCCCTTACTCGTTCCTCTCCAGAATTAAAAAAGAATTTCGTGTTTCAACACTTGAAAAAAAAATAATCTTGGAGAAATATTGCCTCCCCTGTAACGGAATTAATTTCACCCTATAAAACTGCTTTTTGTGTGTGTGTATCAGCAGTAGTTTACAGGTAGTCAACATAAACTTTAGTTCGGGCCAGACTTTCACCAGTGCCTACGTAGGTTGCAGGATGAAGGCACCTTGGTGCCAGTTATGAATGGTACGTAATGTCCTGAGGTCTATCGTTTGGACCTCCTTAAATTACCGTGTTTATATAATATATTATAAATATATATATATATATATATATATATATATATATATTTATTTATTTATTGAAAACGACAAAAACGCACGCTATAGATTCAAGAAAATATCAAAGCAAAAAGAAAGATTTCAGACATGCAAGTTGAATGATATATTTTCTCCAAAGAAACATGACTATATAAATATGTAAATCTAAATCTAAGAGGTTCGGAATTCAACAGATTTGCATAAAGGAAAGTAGACTCCGAGCTCTGGCAAACAAAACAATTTAGAATCTTTAAAATGTTCTCGAATCCAAAATGATTCTGCCGTTTGGGTAAGAGGTCCTCAAACCGTGTTTGGAAGATTTTTATCAATACGTTAGATCAATATTTGTCTGGTTTGTGACCTTCGTCTTCCCTTTGGGAGTTTCAGCCAGCGTGCAAGATCACACAGGTCGAGATTTTGGTTCGTTTTGTCTGTATGGTGGATGGTCAGCATGTTTCCACAGGTTGTTATTTATTTATTTATTTATTTATTTATTTATTTTTTTTTTTTTGATAGGCAACAAACGGTTAAGCTTGGGGTCGAAATCTTATATAGATTTGGGGTTTCCAAGGAGGGAGGGGTTGGGCCGGTTGTTGGCCAGATGTGGTCACGTGGATTGTCTACCCTTGTCGGAGGTCTGAATTTCCAAACCCTGATGTATATTTGACTGTATTTTCTTTTAATTTAGATTAAGAAATTGCTATCCTGTCGTTTGTTTTATGTTAAGAAAGCTTAGGGTGCCTCGTACGGACAGCCAGGGGTTAATTCTAGATAAGTTGTCCCTATACCAATAAGGTGCATAAAGGGCACAAGAGCGTGTTGTGGACATGATGTTGACTCTCTCTCTCTCTCTCTCTCTCTCTCTCTCTCTCTCTCTCTCTCTCTCTCTCTCTCTCTCTCTCCTTTTTTATTTAGTTATTTATTTTTGCAAAGCTGAAGTCCCTATTTTGCTTAAATGTTATCGCCCTAAAATAATTATTGTATTTGGCGCGATGTTGTTTGCTTATTAGTGGAACACCGAACTCGCACGTACTAGTTAAAATTTCAGCTATGTATTTTTATTTATTGTGTTGGAAAATTGGAGCTGCGTATATTCGTCAAGGTGATGCCACAAATAAAATTTTTATTATTTTGTGCAAAATCGACGATCCACATATTCACTAAGTTGGTTTCGCAATATTTATAAATTATAGTGGGTTGATGCCAAAGTAAAGTCGAACGTGTTTGTTAATTTGATAGTCACTCCCATACATGAACACACGCTACTTCAGGTTTGGTGCTGAAATTGGGTAATGAGGCAATTTTTGCCATCAAAGCGCAACAAGGATTCAAGAAAACTTGCTGGTTTGAAACCTCCTTTTTAAATAATAGAATGATAAATATGCATGTGCGATGGCCCCACTTGAAGTTGTTGTATATCATTGAGGAATTGAATATTATACAGTGTGTTTGCACTGGCATAGATTACTTGTAGATAACTAGGTAAAAAGGAGAATGTCTTAACACCCTAGTTTCTTTAGCCAAGATGTGAAAAGCAGTAAAAAGTTCAACTAATAGTATATAAAAATATAATACGAAGTAATGAATGCACAAGTCATTGATATTAGAGAGAAGTAGGGGAAAAAAGGGGGTGGGAGATTGGTGTTGGTATAATACCTCAATTCTGGTCAGATACAATGTGTAGCCAGCCTCAGCGTGGAGACGGACAGGTATTAAGCGCTATCATTAGCGTTTTTTGCTACGGCGTTACAAGGGGTTTGAGATACAAGGCAATCTGAATCGCATCTGAATGAGAAGGAAGCTGATACCGGCAATCACACAGGAATCCAGCGGATGGAAATAGACTAACCCGGCACGTCGAGAGTTTTTAGGTATCGCTCGAAATGATTGGTCGTCCATCTGATAAGAATTTGGTGGATTGAGAGCAGCGAAACGCTCTGTCGGCAAATGAAAAGAAGCTGAAGGGAGACGATGATCTGAGTTTTATATTTGAGCCGATACTCAAGGAGCCTACTGGACTGATTGATATAACGCGCCCTTTCTAGGTTATGTTCATATTGGATTTGGAGGTTATATTATTAGAGCTATGGAATTGAAATTTATTATTATTATTATTATTATTATTATTATTATTATTATTATTATTATTATTATTATTTTGTGCATTAGCATTAAAACGAGGGATGAAATACACCAAAACCTTGAGAATCCAGGTGCCCTATTAGTGAAGCTCCCATTACGGAGAATATATGAAGAAGAAAATACAAAAGAGAGAATCAACGAAGAAAAATGAGTAAGGGTAAACAGTTTCACTATAAAATGGCACTAATAAGTTTCTTTCAGCAAACAAGAATTTACGCGAAGTTTGAATTTCGGAATCCTAATAAGCCTCTCAACGTAGATAAATTATTGGCCACGATAAAATTCCTCACAGAAATATATAGCCGTAAGAATAATAATAACAACAACAACACTACGTAGGCATACAATTAGGGGACGGCATTTTATGTCTTATTCGTATTAAAGTAAAAGAAAGGAATCACGACCTTGCTTGCAAGTAGAAGTATGCAAATGAGTAGTGGGAAAACAAACCCACAGGCTTGAAGCAAGAAATTCAAATGCCACCGCTGGAATTCCTGGAAGAGAATTGCTTCCTCAGGCGTCACACCTATTGAATAAGACATTCTCTCTCTCTCTCTCTCTCTCTACACACACACCACACACAAGACACCACACCAACAACACACACAATCACAACACCCGACACACATATATATATATATATATATATTATATATATATTTATTTATTTATTTATTACGTATGCTTGCATGTATATTATATATTTTAGAAAGAAGAGAGAATTTAAGTGACATGAATCTTGCCTTATTCATTCAACTGCGAAGCAGTTAGTCAAATTCTATTTGCATTGTTCATAAAGAATTTTCTATACCCATATTTCTAGGTTTAGGTTTGATCTTAATTTTATTATTTTGGTTTAAAACTACTTTAATTTTTAAATTATTATGATTTCGAAAAATGTTTTTTATATCTTCATATTGAATTTTTATCTTTTGGCTAGCATAAAATCGCAGTTTGTTGGGTGGGTCTCTCTCTCTCTCTCTCTCTCTCTCTCTCTCTCTCTCTCTCTCTCTCTCTCTCTCTCTCTCTCTCTCTCTCCTGGAAGTTTGTGTATGCTGAAGATCTCTCTCTCCCTGGAATGCTATAGAGTATAGAGTTTTATAAGTCACTCATTGTCCATCGCCCTCTCTTTCCATGCCATGCGCCGCCCTCATTAGCTTTCGATACTGCTAGAATCAAGAGCGAGAAAAATTGCTGGCGCCGGACATCAACAAATGCGTTACAGTTTGCCCAGCCTGGTAATGACGAAGGTGACTTTTGCAAGGGCACTTTGATTGTCAGCTGGGGTGGGGATGGGAATTGTGGAGGAGGCCGGGCTGTGGCCGGTTAATGAGGGTAGTGGAGACTGGAGGGGTTGTCATGGGGAGGGTCGAGGTTGAGGGCTTATAATGGGGAAGGGGTGTTTACAGGTGTTCCAGCAAAGTCTTATAGATATTTAGGTCGCCTCCAGGGCATCTTTTAGGAGCGCCTGTTCACTCATTCTCTGTCGACGTTCTTGTTAACTCTTGTAAATTAGATGTAATCCTTCACGGCCGTACTTCTGGTTCTCTTCGCTTCCCCCAGACTTTAACTCTCTCTCTCTCTCTCTCTCTCTCTCTCTCTCTCTCTCTCTCTCTCTCTCTGTAATCGGATAATGGAGATGAGAATGGAATACGCGATGGAAACACCCCTCCCTCTCTCTCTCTCTCTCTCTCTCTCTCTCTCTCTCTCTCTCTCTCTCTCTCTCTCTCTCTCATTCTATATACCTTGACCAGGACCATTCACTGCAGAGCTGTTCTTCCCTTGATGAACTCGCTGCTTCAACCCCCAGGAACGACGGTAGCTATCAGTGTGTTTGTGTCAGAACGAACGCTCCTGGTCTTTATGAAGCTCTAGAGCCGAAGATTAACTGGCCTTTTCTTTTCCTAGATTAACTGTTCGGGAGCTTTCGGACTACGGTATGTGTATCAGGGTTATTATTCGAAAGGTTGGGAATGTGGATCTCGGAAGGAAAACATGATGATTAATATTATTTTATGGAGAAACTTTCACTTCCGTTTTTAGTAAAAGAATTTATTCTATATATATATAATATTATATATATATAGATATATATATATATATATATATATATATATATATTATATATATATATTATATTAAAATTTGTTTGTGTGTCAGCGAACCTTTTATTTTCTGCTTCGACTTTTTGTCCCAAGAATCTTGTGTAAGATTTTCTCTCCTCATCCCCAACTGGTTTCTCCGATATAAATGCAAATATAATATTAATATATATATATATATATATATATAGATATATATATATATAGATATATATATATTTTTTTTTTAATGTATATGTTTGTGTGTAATATTTTTATACATACATACATTCCACATATATGCGCGCGCGCGCACAAAGAGAGAGAATGTTTTGAGGTCATAAAAAAATTTATTTGCTGTAGAAAACCATAACTCTTGGATTAATGGAATCCCCATGCGGCCACATGTCCACCAAACCGCTCGAACTCCCAGAAAAGGGAGTAATGATGAACATTATTAGAAGTGTCATTACAGAATAGCTCAGAACTGACGGAGATGGATCTGTAGGACTGAGGCATCATCACAATCTCAAACTTGATGTACAGACCTGAGCCGTAATCGGTTCACTTAAGGAGGTGTATAGGTACTTTTTACATACAGGGGCCTTGTGAAATACTCATCCTGTAGGTGCTGATGGTAGTTGGATGGTAACTTTTATTTTTTTGACAGGGATGGAAGGCCAGAATGAATTAGCTCTTGGGACTGAAGGTGGAAACTTATTATTATTATTATTATTATATTATTATTATTATTATTATTATTATTACGCAAAAGTGCTTCTACAGAAGAGAAGTCCGTGTGAGGAACAAACCACAAAAAATAAGAACTAGACTTGTTTTAATTATTTTTACCTTTTTTTTTCAAGTTGGTAGATGATGATAATAAACTAATTGTAACTGGTTGGAGGGGAAGTCGTTGCTTGAAAAGAGAGGCCAGGATGACATTTAGGGGTATTCAGCACGATAATGCAAGTTGAAAATATATATATATATATATGTATGTATGTATGTATGTATGTATGTATACAGATTTTAGTTACTCAACGCTACAATCTCCAGGCGAGTTTGATGTTGGCAGCAGGTACCTGCCTGCAGAAACTACACTTAAGAGTACATTTGAGAATAACCAGAAAAATAGAATATAAAGGAAGATAAGGATGCCGATGAAGATATAATCCATCATCCAGCGGAAATGAACCATACCAGTGAGTGAAATGAATGAGTAGGGTTAATGTGAATTGTTTTCTTAACATTTCATCTTGTAATGGAGTCGATCAATTTTCGTATGTCATAATGCGGCCACGGATCTTGAGAAGCGGTGAAGCTTTGAAACATGGCGCCGATTATTTTTTTCATTTATTTTATTTTTTTTTTTTTTTAGGCCACCGTTAGTGTCGTTTTATTCTCTCTCTCTCTCTCTCTCTCTCTCTCTCTCTCTCTCTCTCTCTCTCCTCTCTCTCTCTCTCTCTCTCACATTATCATAATTATAATCTTGATACTAATTATTTTATCATAATCTTGAAAAATATTTTAGTTAGCAATATGTAGGTATCTTCAACAACGATATTTCTTAGAGTATCAAATTGAAATATCTTTATTTTGGCCTCGTCGTATAAGCAACGTTCCCAACCAGTTGTGAATGACTACACGCTCATTCGGTGAGAAAGTTATAATTTCACAATACCTCCCAATGAAAATACCCAATGCTACCCAAGGGTCAGCGTGTCTGAAGCTCCCCTTGCAGTTGCTAAGAATGACTTTGGGACACACCACATTTTTTACTACTCAGAAATCGGTAATTTACATTTCCGAGCCAGATTTAATTATTGTCTCCTGTAGATTGCTGTAATGCCTTCATGTTGAATGCACGGAATGAAGGTTTGCAGTGGTAAATACACTGGAAAATTAGCGAAGGACAGTATTTAAATAAATAATTTGAACATTATTGATACTGTAGATTCAAAACATAGTGTGATTTTGCCCGTCATTTCGGATTTGCAACTGCTTTACGGGTGTGTGTAAAATCTTGAATCAGTAATTGTGAAGAAATTTCGAGGAAACATTAGGTATCGAGTGTTACTAGAGAAAATGGATATTTCAATGTGTAACTCGTTTTGTAACTTTAAAAGCCACATAGACTTTAGTTTTAGGCAATCCAAAGAAAAAAAAAGAGCTATTAGAAACATTGCGTCAGAAAATGTTCTAATTATGCCGAAAACAATGCTTGTTCAGTAAAACCAATTATTTTTATTTAGTTACAAAGAAGCTAGTTACTTGAAGGTAATGGTTATTTCTTGGAAGCAGTGCTGCCGCTGGCACCTCATTAACTGTAAAGAACTTTTTGGCGACTTTAAAGCCATTTTCATTCGAAAAGTCAGCCAGAGCCGAGGAAATACTCTGCTTCTGGGATAAAAATCATGAGAAATTACTTCAGAAAGTTGGAGAAGCTGAGGGATCGTACGTCTAATGCACGTAGAATTTATGAGCCGAGGTCTGTTTGAGTAACTTTAGAAGTCAGGAGTGAAGTGGAGCAATCGCACGTTTATTAAATCCAGAAGTTAATAGGCAAGAGTGGATAAGCACCGTGAGATTAGTCTTTTAAGTACTAGACGCAAAGATGAGATGGACCACTCCATTTCTCAACGTTGCTCTCCAATAGAAAGATGAGATGGACCACTCATATTGTAAATGTGGCTTCCCACAATACAGCAGGCCAATATTAATTATGCAAATATTACATTAAGAGTCTATATTCTTCTGAATTTATGAGACAGCGGGCCGTCATCACTGCGCTTGCGCTTGAGAGGTAACCATTCAATAAGCAAGAACCAATGAGTGGGATCCACCGAATAATATAATCTGTTCTGTCTCGCTGATTCAGTAATTACCATCTGCATATTCCGATTACGTTGATTATATTTCCTCAAGGTCATGTTTTATATTGTTTCCTTCCAATTTCGTTTTTGTTTCTGTCTTTTCTCTTTAATGCAGTTAGTTATTTTATTTATTTATTTATTTTTTTTTTGCATTACTATGTTTTATTTGTCTATTGTCAGCATTTATATTTTTTTTTTTAATTTTTTTTTTTCTGATTTTGTAATTTTTTTTCCTTTTGTATAAGTTAATGCTATATCAGGATTATTCCATATTGAATGATGATAATAGTAATAGTGGCCTGAACTTTCATTTCTCATAAAATTTGCATTCTCTATCAAGGTCCATCCAGCTGTACAGCTAACCCCCGCCCACTGCACGCCAGTGATTAGGCTAGCTCTCGAAGGGGAATGACGTCACACTAGTAATCAGTCCAAATGATTACCAGTATGGATTTGACTCCGGTAATGTAGTTCCTGCATGAACCTGCATGAATCCTGACAACATAGGTTTGAGTTCCCGGAATTGTGAAGCATGCAATATATATCCGGAAAAAGATAAGTTATATATCGGTGTGAAGGTCTTGGATAATTTTATCCGTGCTTTTATATTATGCGAAACCTAAATACACAAGAAACTCTCTCTCTCTCTCTCTCTCTCTCTCTCTCTCTCATGTTCATATCATTGTGAGATTAGGCCTAGCCTGCCGTCTAGATACTCAAAGCCTGGACTAGGATTGATGACGACACTGCAGGGGGGAGTTGCAGGAATCTCTAGCGCTAAAATATTTAACCTCGTTTCTTTCGTCTGTTCCTCATTCTCGCGATTTTTTTTGTCCAAAAAAAAAATTAAAAAAAATTATTATATTAGAATAATTTAATCAATATTCTTAGACCATTCACTTCTAAAGGGATCCAGGAGAAAGCATATTTTCATTTTGTAACATTATAGTAGTTTTTTTTTTTTAATTACAAGCAATTCATAGTTTCCTTTCAATATAACTTCAACACTCAAACGTGGAAAGTGGATGAGGCATTATATATATATATAATATATATATATATATATATATATAATATATATATATATATATATATATATATATATATAGAAAACTAGAAGTCGGGTAATGTTAAGATATGACATGGGACGTAACTCTAGTACGAAATCTGTGCACAAACAGAAATATAGGGACAATGGTTACCGACGCAGAATCGTTTATGAGAAAACAATATAGACATTTAAAAGATCAGATCAAGAAAATATGGATGTAATATTTTTATAACGAAACATTGTGATTTCATTCTGTACGAAATGAAGCAAAATGAAATAGATGAAAATATTAATATGTCGGTCATTGTGAGGGACGTTATATAACTTTATTCAGCAAAAATGGAAGTTTTAAAAACGATCTCGCGTATCTCATGTCCTTAGAAACAACAATTTAATCCCTGAGAAAAACTTTCTACAGTTTCTCTTTTCGTCTGGGAATCGAAAATCGCATTTATAAAAGAAATACCAAGTTAACCAAAGGTAAAAAGTATAGTTTTAAGCAAGAACAGTGTATGTAATCACCGAACGTTTTTCTAAGAAGATTCAACAAAGAAGGGTAATGAAAATGTGGAAAAAAAGCAAAGAATCTGAAAGAAAAAAATTTTAATTTAGTTGATTTCTGGAGATGGCTGACATCATGACCTCTGCTGCTCCCGCGGTCGCGAGAGCCGTGATGATAAGAATGGGTGCGATCGCGAAATCCGTGACCATTGGTCTCTCTCTCTCTCTCTCTCTCTCTTCTCTCTCTCTCTCTCTCTCTCTCTCTCTCTCTCTCTCAAAACTGATTATTTTTGGGAAGTGCGATTCTCGTTCTTCAGTGTTTTTTTTCTTTTCAATTGAAAAACACACCGGTAGAACCGGGTATGTAATTTTTACAAGTGTGGATACTAGCTTACACCAACTTGGTCAGTTTGGTCTATTTGACCAGATTTCTCTCTCAGATAATACTTCTCTTGTTTTTCTGAAAAATCTTGGACTTTATTTGTGTATATTAATTCAGTATCGTCAGAAGTGTGCATTTTCACCTTTGTAACTTCGTGAGAAATTATGTGACAGAGAGAGAGAGAGTGAGTGAGTTATCAGCACGTTGCAGCCCTCGGCACCCGTTTTCTATAGGCATGGGGCGCTTTGGTGTGCCACTCATCAGTCCACTGGGGTAAAGAGACGGCTTGCTGGACTTGAAAACAGACTCCACTGAGGTGAAGAGACAGGTTGTGAAATTTAGCAACAGACTCCCATAGACTTAGGCCCCGTTCTTGTGAACTAGGCCTTATAAACCGCTTCTTGTGAACTAGGCCTTATAAACCGCTTCTTGTGAACTAGGCCTTATAAACCGCTTCTTGTGAACTAGGCCTTATAAACAAATGTATCTCGAACCACGCGGAATCGGCGGCGGTAACAAATCCGTGCGGTTGTGTGTGAACACTGCGCTGCTCCTGTCATTATGCAACCGCCGTTTGTGAACAGGGTCTTAACTTGTTCACACACGGCGGTTGCGTAGAGCACAGGTGTGTTCACACACATGGTTACTATTGTCTGTTGATATGGACCGCGGGAATTTGCCTGCGTCATACGTGAAAATGGAGACAAGTTGCTTCAACGCACAGATTTTCTTTGATGAAGCTGAAGAACGTCCAGCCATATGGGACTTGATATCAGATGATTTATGACAAAATAGTAAAGGAAGAGTGTTGAGAGGATCTAAAATTTATTTGCAATTTTGAAGAAATAAAAAAAAAAATCGTAGTTGTAGTTAAGTTATATCTACACTTTTTATTGAATTTCTAAGTTTATACTTTTCACATATCAGTTTATCCTGCAGTTCAAGTCTACCATCATGAATGAAATATTCTACAACTTGATCTCTTGCACAAGTAGCGGCGAGAGAAGTTTGTCAAGTGTTGTTGAAATAGCATAGCTTCGTATTTATAGGCATCTCGTGCCCTTACAAAAATATGCAATATACTACTTGCTTGTATTATATTCTCAAACAAAATTTTGACAATGATTTTTTGAAATTACACACACACACACACACACACACACACACACACACACACACACACACACACACACACACACACACACACACACACACATATCTCTCTACCTCTACCTCTACCTGACGCATTTAGGATCGAACCTTAAGGACCTGTCTTCGATCCTGTGTGTATGTGTGTGTGTGTGTGTATTTATATAAATACATAAATATATATTATATTATATTTCAGAATGACCCTAGAATAATTTGAATAAGGATTATAATTCATCAGGTGACTTTATGGAGAGCACATTGATATGAAATTATTACAGATCAGTACACGTTTTATGTATAAATTGTATGTATTATATATCCATATGTATGTACATTTAAATGGATGTGTACTTACATATAAATGAATACGCTCTGCTTTAAGTTATTTGATGAACTATCATCCTTATTCAGTGTATGTAAATCGTCAACTTATTATATGGTTATTCTGAAATAGGTGCAGAAGCTGTGCTCTTATTCTCACAGGGTTAGCTACAGTCTTTTGAACATACCGTAAGCATGTTGTTTCCTCCACTTCCAGACCGATACTGAATTAACCGCGCGGTTAACCCCCACAATGTGTACGGTCACACTTCTTGCATTCGCGCGGTTTCCGCCTCGTGTGAAGTAATATTTGTATTGATTGACAAATTCTAATCAATAATTCGTAATATTCATAAATAAGAAAAGTTAAAATTGCATACGAAACACCATTGACATTTACGACTGGCTAAGCTTGCGGCTTAGCTTAGAGCGGAACTTTAGTTAGAGGCAAGTGTTGTAAGTGTATAAGAAGCTCGTCCGCTTCTCGAAAGAATTAATTCAGAGAGGAACCAGGGAAGTCCAATATTTTTTATTATGTTAGGTCTTAATATTAGACGTATATTGAGGGCTTATCTCTTGAATTTCGACTAAAATTTGCGAAGCAGTTGGTAGGTTATTGGTTAATTTATTTAAATTTTAATATTTGTAAAATGCTTCTTTAGAATGTAAGATAAATAATTTTATTTCCAACATTAACAAAATCACAAAATGGCTAAAATACTGTGCCCTAAATATTTGTAAAATTGCTTATTTACCATGTAAGATAAATAATTTTATTTCCAACGTTAACCTAATCACAAAATGGCTGAAATACTGTGCCCCAATTAATACATTTGCGTCTGTAATCACATCACACTTCATTTCTCATCAGCCATCTGATTATGTGTGTGTATGTATGTATATATATATATATTATATATATATATATATATTATATATATATATATTGGAGTGTCTTCGTCTCTTTATTCTAAGAAATTACTTTTTCTTTTGTTAGGAGTGCATATTATCATCTCGGAAAAAAATATCGATCTGAAACTTTTGAATTTCCAATTCTCTCTCTCTTCTCTCTCGCTCTCTCTCTCTCTCTCTCTCTCTCTCTCTCTCTCTCTCTCTCTCTCTCTCTCGCTCTCCCCAGTTATTGTTTTTACAGTACTGCAATATTACTACACAATAATGAAAACTGTCCAAAGGTCTTCCTGCATTTTGATCTCTCGCTGCTTGCAATATTTCACTACCATGCTTAAGATTTAACATCCAAATATATTTCAAAAAACTTTCCAGTACTAAGATATATAATATATATTATATATATATATATATATATATATATATATATATATATAGATATATATATATATATATATATAGACAGACACACACACACATAGACACACACACACACACACACACACACATACATATATATTTGGCAAATAAGCTAAATTTATTAATATGCAATAATTTTATTTTCTAACATTATTTTGAACATAAATAACATTCCAACATTCTTTTAACATATGAATGAACTATTTTCACAGGTGTTATTTCATGAAGGAGAATAACGTCAAGTAATATTCACTGCGGATGTGCATTTTGAGGACATTTGCATTTTAAACATTACTGACATGAGGCGTAGGCCTATAAGTACAGTAGCAAAAGAAAAAAAAGTAATAAAATATATTGCACAGAAAAATGAAAATTAAATAATAAGTCCGGGCTTAAGAAAACACATAATTCATAATGACACTTTATGTAGAAAACAATGTAATACATTTTACATTTGCATACAAAACCTAGAAAATACAACTTCCTAGTGTAGTAGTGCCATCTGCTCTTGCCACGGAACGGTGCCTTCACCATTGAAGTAGGCCATGAAAGTGTCCCTTACAACTGTAGCATCATAGTGTGGGCGCCTAGGAATCGGCAGTAGGCCTATCATACCACCATGCTCTTCCTGGTGCCAAACACCAGGCTGAACAGCACCATGGCAGTGGTCCTCACGCTCCTACATTTCTGCTGGTGCATGTGTGTTTGGTGAACGGGTCCGTAAAAAATTGTGAAGGGAACATGCATCTCAAATAATTGAATTGATGTTTTCAGATGTATTAATCGGCTGCTTAAATATTTAAATTTCGCAGAAAGTATGCCAAATGCATTCTCTGATGTGCGTATAGCACGAGAGAGCCTGTAGTTGAACATCCTTTTCTCATGGGTCAATCATCGACCAGGGTAAGGTTTCATTAAAGTAGTAGTGAGGGGGAAAGCATCATCAACAAGGATCACACTTGAGCATGCTTTCTGCGAAAAAGGTAAGGACCTATGAGGAGGAAATTTCACCAAACCCTATCAAGTGCCCTTTTCAAGGAGCATTTCTCCCATACACCTCCATACCAGGGTTGCCAGATTTCCACACTACAGACAGTTGCCAGTTATGCAATATATTCGACTTCACCGAATATATGAAGTTGTTTATCGTGATCTTGTTAGTGCTCAAAACTTAGCATTATGAATTCCCAACCAGTAGCTAGCTCTCTCTCTCTCTCTCTCTCTCTCTCTCTCTCTCTCTCTCTCTCTCTCTCTCTCTTTACCCTTTCCGTTTTTAGCTCATATTGTTTAAGCATTTAGTTAGATTTTTATTTAATATTTTTAGGAGAGAATAAAAAAACAAAACTTCTCAACAACAGTCTGTACTCCTTTCATTAATGATGAAAAACTGGAATGAAACTTATTTAATTTGACGATGAAAAAAGTAACATGAGGTGTTTTATAACACGTTTATATATATAAGGCATCTTAATCACATCATCGTAATTGAGAGATAACGATAAATTTATAATGTTCAATCCGACATTATTGCCATAAATATAATGACTAGACCTATATCTTGGGCCAACTAACACTGTTGGTTATATGTTCGCAGGTGGACTTAAAAAAATAAGTGATTGTAATTATTACATAATTACAATCACTTTCATAAAAAATTGAAGCTGCAAATGTAATAGTAAGCACCAGTGTTATAGCTATGTCTTATTTTTTTTAGAGTAAAGTAAACTGGCAACGTATCTTGGACCTAGGCAAACGTGCTGAACCATTTAATTTTACACGAGGATTTAATTACCACAGCATTATATAATTTCTCACTTTTATCGTTGTTATACACTGTCATTCATTTAGGGCAATACTTATTATTAGATTTTAACTAGCATACGCTTTTTAAGTAAAAAGCGTGGAAATTTTTACGTGTGGATTCCACACCACACCTAATTACAATGTGGACAAGATAAGCCGTATTAGTGACGTCATTTCCACACTTCGGCAGCCCTGTGACCTCCATCAGTGGCACGTCCTGCACCACCAGGGTTGCCGCGAAGTCCGCATATCACCGAGAAACCAGCTCCGCACCGGGATGTGTAGTGTTAATTGCCAAGCAATGTTATTTTGCTACACTAACTAGACGAAATAGTCATCCTGATTATATTATATTAACCGTGTTTTTACCAGTATAAGTTGGGTTTACTAATTAAACCTTTTTAGAGTTAGATTTTCCCCTTTCCGAAATTCAGTTGCTTCATCTCTTTTGAAACATTACGTAACTTTAATGATAATAAAATTTAGAATCAAACGAGATACGCGGACAGTGTTTAGTCTTGAAGCTGATTTATTACATTATATATATATTTATATTTTCTTCTTCTTCCTAGCTTAAACCCATTTTATATGGGGTCGCCATTACGAATGAGTCGTCTCCATCGATTTCTGTCTTGTGCCTCGTTCTCATTTATACCTTTCAATTCCATATCTTCCCTTACACAATCACGCCATCTCTTTCTTGGTCTTCCCTTCTTCCTTCTACCCTGCACTTCCATTTCCATCGTATGTCTTCCAACATGACGTTCCTCCCTTCGTAACAGGTGTCCATACATCGAAGCCATCCTTCCTGTATTTTCTTCGATATTTCAGCTACCTTTGTTGATCCTCTTATATACTCATTTCTAATCCTATCTTCCCTTGTTACTCCCGACATCCATCTCAACATTCTCATTTCTGCTACATCCATCTTCTTCTCCTCTGTTTTCCTCATACTTGCCGTTTCTGTTCCATATAACATTGCTGGTCTGACCACCGTCCTATGGAACTTTCCTTTCATTTCAGAGGGACCTTCTTGTCACAGAGTACCCCTGATGCAGACCTCCAATTATTCCATCCTGCCTGAATTCGGTGTCTCACCTCTTGGTCCATGCTTCCACAATCCTCCAATACGGACCCTAAGTACTTGAACTTCTGTACTTTCTTTATTTCTTCCCCACCCAATCTTATGCTACTTCCACCGTCCTCAGTAATACTAGAACACATATATTCGGTTTTGATCTGCTTATTCTCATTCCTCCTCCTCAAGTGTGCTCTCCACAAGTGCTGCTCTCCACCTCTCCAACCTCCCTCCAACTCCTCCTTCCCCTCTGAACACAACACAATGTCATCCGCGTATAATATGCACCATGGCACTGCTTCTCTAACATCCCTGGTCATTACATCCATCACGATGTTGAAGATGAATGGGCTAAGTGCTGACCCCTGGTGTAATCCAACTCCTATCTCAAATCCATCCGTCTCACCAACACTATATATATATATATATATATATATATATATATATATATATATATATATATATATATCTATATATATATCTATAAATTTACCAACCTATATACAGATCTATATATATATATATATATATATATATATATATATATATATATATTATAGATAAAATTTATATATAGATCTGTATATAGGTTGGTAAATTTATATAGATATATATATCTATATTATATATATATATATATATATATATATATATATATATATATATATATAATACCGTATATACTCGAGTAACGTGCGATCTCGCATATCATGCGACCCCAAAATTTTCACCAATAAACAGTGGTTTTGTCATGTGTCTCATGTATCATGCGAGTTCCTTTTCCGAGGTCAGTTCATAAGGTTGGTGGTTTAGAGTGCTAATGGCTGAGTCGTTTCAGATGTGTGCTGCTGCTAGTGAAGTTACGGTAATTTTCTGACTAATCTCGAGAATAGAATAGATCATCTCAAGATTAAAAAAGAATACCAAGATAATAAAATAATTGTAAAAATAACACGCCTTGGAGTCCTAAATCATTCTCTCTCTCTCTCTCTCTCTCTCTCTTTCTCTCTCTCTGAAATAAATACTGTAATTTGAGTCTTTCACCATGGGTATCAGTAAATGTGTAGACATTGTGTGCGTGTTTAAAAAGTGTAGTACACACACATTCCGATGTTTCGGTTTTTGGAATTGTTCAATTTCGGAAATGTGAGGTCAGATGCATAATCAAACATCACACTACTGCAGAAAAAAAATATTTTCCCTTTATGTTTTTCATTATTGTTATTTATTAATTACTGTTTATTTAAATAAACTATTAATATAATACTGTTACATGAATGTGAGATAAGTTAAAGATCACCTATAAAAAATAAATTGTGGGGACAATTAATATCATATGTTCACTAATAGCTATTATTTTCAAACAAACATTCCGTAAAACACAAAAAATATATGTACATAACAATCAAAACAATCTAACTGTTTTGGCAGTTCAACTTGTGAATTTCAACAATAAGATTGACACTATAATATATTTCACCATATCGATCTTGCAGTTGAAGAGTCGTAAAATTTTGAGGATGGTCCGGGAAAAGGATTTGTACTTTGTGATTACGTATCGCTACAACACCATGCGGTATTTTCCTATATTGATGACGCATCGCTACGACACACTGGTATTTTTCATACCACTATACATAAAGTTAAAATGATCATATTATATTATTGTTTTCACGAAGAAATAATTATATAAAGAAAATTATCGAGTAATTTTTGCCGTCAGCAGTCAGAAAATCACGAACATGTAACGTTCAAACCTTGTGTCATCCACGGCATATGTCTATAAATAGAACAGAAGCAGAGGGCAGTCATTGGATAACAGATCTCCATGGCTACCAACCAGCCAATCAGGTGTTAGTTATACTACTCTGTGAATTTCTTAGAATGAACGTTTACACGTAACACACGGGAAGCTAACGATGATGTGTGTGCTTTGCATACAGTAACGTAGTTTTTTGTTTTTATTAGTGTATTTTACTG
Source organism: Macrobrachium nipponense (assembly GCF_015104395.2). Classification (NCBI taxonomy): domain Eukaryota; kingdom Metazoa; phylum Arthropoda; class Malacostraca; order Decapoda; family Palaemonidae; genus Macrobrachium; species Macrobrachium nipponense. Next base: position 30,381,206 of record NC_061104.1, read on the forward strand.
ATTACATGAATTCTCTCTCTCTCTCTCTCTCTCTCTCTCTATCTCTCTCTCTCTCTCTCTCTCTCTCTCTCTCAGGAAAGATACCGTCAATTCAATTTATCAGTATCTTCCTGATAGACAGAGTAAATATTTAGGACTCCAAAGCTTGGCATATGTCAATTTTAATTTTTTATTATCTTGGGATTTTTGGTTAATCTTGGGATTTTCCATGGTCAACTCTTGGGTTTAGTAAGAAAAAACGCGATTATTGAGTAGCGCATACCCAAATGAATCGGGGGTTTAAGCCTAGCACGCAAAACACTAGTATTTACAAAATGAGCGGAGCTCTCTGGCTGGGCTGTTTTTGGTCCACCCACGTGTTTGATCGCATATCTGCCATTACAGATATCAAATATTATCTTTTCCGTTGCGCAGAATTCTAAATAAATTACGTAGGTTCACGATTGATAAAGTTTTTTTATGCAATAACAAGAAACGGAGTCAGATATTCTATCAACAGGGCATCTCATTTTGGTGCTGTTGCGAATATTTCACAGTTCCACGTGCGTTTAAATCCATACTGACTGTACAGTCTGGAGGCATTTCTCCCTTCTACACATATCTTGATTTCTTAATATCGTAGGTATTAGAATAAATAAAATTGGCGAGCAAGGAAATATGAAATAAAGCATAACAGTAAGTTGACGAGTGAGAAAATAAACAATCGAATACAGACAGACTCTCTCTCTCTCTCTCTGAGAAAATAATAGATAGGAAACAATGACTGAATATTGCTTGAATGCGACATAACAAAGTTTTGGCCTGACTGAAGAGTGGAGTGACTTTGACACCGACTTACAAGTTATTCCTTGTCATCTCACAGCCATAGATAGACATCAACTTCACAGCCGAGAAAGGGCAATCGTATACGAAATAAATAGGTATGGAAATGCGAAATGCGGGCCTATGTTGTCCCATAAAAAAAGCTCTCGCTCGGACAGCTGTAAGATTTAGGAGAGAGAGAGAGAGAGGAGAGACGAGAGAGAGAGAGAGAGAGAGAGAGAGGAGAGAGAGAGAGAGGCCGGAACCAAAGGAAGGAGATTAAAGTACCTGGGAAGGAAAAATCCTTATAATCTTATAATTATAGCCTCGGGGTTTGTCTCAAGGACATTCAAAGGTCTGTCACACACGGGCAGTTGTTGTTTTTGTAAAATTAGCATAAGGGCAGATCTTTAAAAGCCACGCCAGAGAGCTCGCCACGGTGACAAGACTATACCTTCCATATGAATTGACGATGTCCTATACGAAGATGCAGATGAGGAGGATGAAATGATCAAAGATCTGGAAGATGACGAATATGATGACTGCCTTGATGGCAAAGAATTCAGAGCATGTATTTGATGATACGGACACGGAGAGCGACTTTGGAGGATTTTAGTTTATTAATTTTTATGCAATTTTTTTTACTTTAATAAATTTTCACTTACCTGCGTATCCTAAAAGGAAAATAATAGTTCAAGTAACAAATGTTTCTTTTACTGAGTAAAACAAAAAGTAAAAAATCCTTCGGTGTTGTGCCTTAACTGATTTGGAAATTATAGATGGTTAGTCTAGAACAGCTAAACATGTTGTATAAACCAAAATAATGCAAATGGCGCACGATCGCTCTTTTGTATTTTAAATACAAATAGTAATATGAGAATGCATATAATATATTGGATATATATAGTGAAGTACAAGTAAACATAACTTTTTTAAAGATCTACTGTTTTCCTCCGATAGTAACTATCGCGATCTGCTGATTTGGGAAAAGCATAGACGGTCGCTAATTTTATACCGCGTGTATGATGCGACCCCTTTAAAATTAGCTTCAAAATTAGGTTTCAAAAGTCGCATAATATGCGAGTATATACGGTATATATATATATAATCATTTTATAGTTATAGATGATTTGGTGCGTAAATTAGGCTACAAAGTGAACACGGGCAAATAAATTTATTCAAAGTTTTCAGCAAAAAGTGGGAAGTTACAAAAAAACTGCACTGAAATGTATTTCTTACTATAAACGGTTGCTTTTCATTAATTTCTTTGCGTTCTCCCCAGAGTAAGTTGACAAGCTCCATAAATCCTTCGATATTCATAAGTATATTATTGTTTCTTTTCTTTTTTAAGCCACATTTGTCACATTAGGTAATAGGCTGTATGCTAAATCAAAACGTTTGCTGAAGTAATAATGATAATAAAGAGCCTAATATATAACATAGGTCTAGGCTTAAAATCAATGTCATAAGCCTTGTAAACTGACAAAAACGATGTGAAACATGTAGGTCTATATGCCACCTTTTATGATCCGGATATTTTGAAATGAGATATTTCCCTAAAAAAAATTGTGAAAGAGCACGTCGTAATTTGTCCCTTTTTTTATCAATAAGCTACATTAATGTAAAGAAAATCCACGATAATAATACTCCAGTTCCTAGCATACTGATATCGGAAACTTATTCGGTTATAATCAGTTGAATCACTTCAACTAATGCAATTGCCTAATACATATTTGCAGTTTTCTCCCCCCCCCCCCCCCCCCCCCCCCCCCACCCCCCCCCCCCAAAAAAAAAAAAAAAAAAAAAAAAAAAAAAAAAAAAATACTAATTTTACAATAATGTACGTCAGTCTTCACCCTAAGATTAATTCACAAATTAACCAAAATTTACTAACATATATATAATTACAAAGGCAAATTGAATATTGCTGGACCTAAAGAATGAATGCAATGTAAGACATCACGTATGGGTTACGTCATCTGCTGTTGTCAAAATTGGTTCTTAACTGATATTGGTGCGTGAACACTCGAGGCTAGTGAAAATGGTTCATTTTTCAAAAATATTAGTATTTACAAAAATATATAATTTCAATAATTTTTTATTGATGGAAAAGTCTTGAAAGCTAAATATATATGCGGGCCTACAGCGCCGCATACGTGAGGAGTGCAGACCTCAGCTCTGCATTCAATGACTCCCCATCGAATCTTCTCCGCACTTTTGGTCGTTTCCGCGCTTTGGCAACACTGTGCACCACCAACATCTACATAAATGAATCTCAGCTTTGCATCGACAAGGGCAAGAAGTATGGTGCTGAAATGACATTTGTAGTCATAATATGTTGAACCTGATTTTAGAGGTTTGGCTATAAGAGCTCTCTTCCCATCTAAAGCACCACAGCAATTTGGAAACTGCCAGAAAGAATGAAATTCTGCTTGGATGCGAAGCCATTCCTCTTCATTTGTACGCATTTTCTTATATAACGGTTGAAGAGCTTCATAAAATTTTGATTCACTTGAAAATAGAAATTAAATTCACTAGTTTGATATTTACCAGTCGGTGAACCACGACAACTATAGTGTGGTTAATTTTCTAAGATTGCTCTGGTGGCGCCAGGTGGGAAAGACCGATTTGTCATATTTACGGGTATAAGTAAAGCCCTTTAAATGCTTCTCAGAGTGGGCCTGCTTGAGTAGATAAACTCTTATCTATAATTATAGTTAGATGCACTGAATGGCCCATTGGATCCCGCCACACAACAGCGATCTTAGAAAAGTAAACGGACTATAGGCTAAAAGTAGGTTAGGTTAGGTATGTATATTCTAAAAGTTCTCTTAATTTGGTGGACAACTGAAGTACAGGAGGCGGGTCTGGCCCCCCTTACTTTAAAATGATTTAAGGAATATATCAAATAGACGTACCTAGACAATAAAAACACATATTTTTCACAAGGGTTTGACTCTAATATTTACCACATCTAATGGCACTATGTCATAAGCTAATTATCCTTTAGGCTATAGCCTAGTAACTTACCTGTGCCCAATTGCCTCAATGTGACTGACAGTCGCTGTTTTGGTGGAATCCCTTTCCGCATCTTGGATTCTTGCTAGGCAACTTTTCGCCAACAAGCCTCAAGAGGTAATCAAAATCTTCTTTGTTCATTCTGTGGTAGTTGTAGACGGCATGAGCCAATCTTCCAACCTCATTTCCCGACACAGGTTGCCAAAGATACCACGACAACTATAGTGTGGTTAATTTTCTAAGATTGCTCTGGTGGCGCCAGGTGGGAAAGACCGATTTGTCATATTTACGGGTATGTAAGGCCCTTTAAATGCTTCTCCGCAGAGATGGGCCTGCTTGAGTAGATAAATTCTCTTATCTATAATTATAGTTAGATGCACTGAATGGCCCATTGGATCCCGCCACACAACAGCGATCTTAGAAAAGTAAACGGACTATAGGGCTAAAAGTAGGTTAGGTGGTAGGTTAGGTATGTATATTCTAAAAGTTCTCTTAATTTGGTGGGACAACTGAAGTACAAGGGAGGGTCTGCCCCTACTTTAAATTATTTAAGGAATATATCAAATAGACGTACCTAGACATAAAAACACACATTTTTTCACAAGGGTTTGACTCTAATATTTACCCACATCTAATGGCACTATGTCATAAGCTAATTATCCTTTAGGCTATAGCCTAGTAAACTTACCTGTGCCCAATTGCCTCAATGTGACTGACAATCGCTGTTTTGGTGGAATCGCCTTTTCGCCATCTTGGGAGTCTTGCTAGGCAACTTTTCGGCCCAACAAGCCTCAAGAGGTAAATCAAAATCTTCTTTGTTCATTCTGTGGTAGTTGTAGACGCAGAGCCATATCAAACCCCCTCATTTCCGACAGGTTGCCAAAGATGCCACGACAACTATAGTGTGGTTAATTTTCTAAGATTGCTCTGGTGGCGCCAGGTGGGAAAGACCGATTTGTCATATTTACGGGTATGTAAGGCCCTTTAAATGCTTCTCCGCAGAGATGGGCCTGCTTGAGTAGATAAATTCTCTTATCTATAATTATAAGTTAGTATGACCTGAAAATGGCCCCATTGGAATCCGGCCACAACAACAGCGATCTTAGAAAAGTAAACGACTATAGGCTAAAAGTAGGTTAGGTATGTATATTCTAAAAGTTTCTCTTAATTGGTGGAACAACTGAAGTACAGGAGGGTCTGCCCCTACTTTAAATTATTTAAGGAATATATCAAATAGACGTACCTAGACAATAAAAACACATATTTTTCACAAGGGTTTGACTCTAATATTTACCACATCTAATGGCACTATGTCATAAGCTAATTATCCTTTAGGCTATAGCCTAGTAACTTACCTGTGCCCAATTGCTCAATGTGACTGACAATCGCTGTTTTGGTGGAATCGCCTTTCGCATCTTGGAGTCTTGCTAGGCAACTTTTCGGCCCAACAAGCCTCAAGAGGTAATCAAAATCTTCTTTGTTCATTCTGTGGTAGTGTAGACGGCAGAGCCATCTTCCAACCTCATTTCCGACACAGGTTGCCAAAGATACCACGACAACTATAGTGTGGTTAATTTTCTAAGATTGCTCTGGTGGCGCCAGGTGGGAAAGACCGATTTGTCATATTTACGGGTATGTAAGGCCCTTTAAATGCTTCTCCGCAGAGATGGGCCTGCTTGAGTAGATAAATTCTCTTATCTATAATTATAGTTAGATGCACTGAATGGCCCATTGGATCCCGCCACACAACAGCGATCTTAGAAAAGTAAACGGACTATAGGCTAAAAGTAGGTTAGGTATGTATATTCTAAAAGTTCTCTTAATTTGGTGGACAACTGAAGTACAGGAAGGTCTGCCCCTGACTTTAAAACTTTTTAATTTGGACAATATATCAAATAGACGTACCTAGACAATACACATATTTTTCACAAGGGTTTGACTCTAATATTTACCACATCTAATGGCACTATGTCATAAGCTAATTATCCTTTAGGCTATAGCCTAGTAACTTACCTGTGGCCCAATTGCCTCAATGTGACTGACAATCGCTGTTTTGGTGGAATCGCCTTTTCGCAATCTTGGAGTCTTGCTAGGCAACTTTTCGGCCCAACAACGCTCAAGAGGTAATCATCGATGTTCATGTTCATTCTGTGGTAGTTGTAGACGGCAGAGCCATCTTCCAACCTCATTTCCCGACACAGGTTGCCACAAAGATACCACGACAACTATAGTGTGGTTAATTTCTAAGATTGCTCTGGTGGCGCCAGGTGGGAAAGACCGATTTGTCATATTTACGGGTATGTAAGGCCCTTTAAATGCTTCTCCGCAGAGATGGGCCTGCTTGAGTAGATAAATTCTCTTATCTATAATTATAGTTAGATGCACTGAATGGCCCATTGGATCCCGCCACACAACAGCGATCTTAGAAAAGTAAACGGACTATAGGCTAAAAGTAGGTTAGGTTAGGTATGTATATTCTAAAAGTTCTCTTAATTTGGTGGACAACTGAAGTACAGGAGGGTCTGCCCCTACTTTAAATTATTTAAGGAATATATCAAATAGACGTACCTAGACAATAAAAACACATATTTTTCACAAGGGTTTGACTCTCATATTTCCACCATCTAATGGCACTATGTCATAAGCTAATTATCCTTTAGGCTATAGCCTAGTAACTTACCTGTGCCCAATTGCCTCAATGTGACTGACACCGCTGTTTTGGTGGAATCGCCTTTCGCATCTTGGAGTCTTGCAAGGCAACTTTTCGGCCCACAAGCCTCAAGAGGTAATCAAAATCTTCTTTGTTCATTCTGTGGTAGTTGTAGACGGCAGAGCCATCTTCCAACCTCATTTCCCGACACAGGTTGCCAAAGATACCACGACAACTATAGTGTGGTTAATTTTAACGATTGCTCTGGTGGCGCCAGGTGGGAAAGACCGATTTGTCATATTTACGGGTATGTAAGGCCCTTTAAATGCTTCTCCGCAGAGATGGGCCTGCTTGAGTAGATAAATTCTCTTATCTATAATTATAGTTAGATGCACTGAATGGCCCATTGGATCCCGCCACACAACAGCGATCTTAGAAAAGTAAACGGACTATAGGCTAAAAGTAGGTTAGGTTAGGTATGTATATTCTAAAAGTTCTCTTAATTTGGTGGACAACTGAAGTACAGGAGGGTCTGCCCCTACTTTAAATTATTTAAGGAATATATCAAATAGACGTACCTAGACAATAAAAACACATATTTTTCACAAGGGTTTGACTCTAATATTTACCACATCTAATGGCACTATGTCATAAGCTAATTATCCTTTAGGCTATAGCCTAGTAACTTACCTGTGCCCAATTGCCTCAATGTGACTGACAATCGCTGTTTTGGTGGAATCGCCTTTCGCATCTTGGAGTCTTGCTAGGCAACTTTTCGGCCCAACAAGCCTCAAGAGGTAATCAAAATCTTCTTTGTTCATTCTGTGGTAGTTGTAGACGGCAGAGCCATCTTCCAACCTCATTTCCCGACACAGGTTGCCAAAGATACCACGACAACTATAGTGTGGTTAATTTTCTAAGATTGCTCTGGTGGCGCCAGGTGGGAAAGACCGATTTGTCATATTTACGGGTAGTAAGGCCCTTTAAATGCTTCTCCGCAGAGATGGCCTGCTTGAGTAGATAAATTCTCTTTATATAATTATAGTTAGATGCACTGAATGGCCCATTGGATCCCGCCACACAACAGCGATCTTAGAAAAGTAAACGGACTATAGGCTAAAAGTAGGTTAGGTTAGGTATGTATATTCTAAAAGTTCTCTTAATTTGGTGGACAACTGAAGTACAGGAGGGTCTGCCCCTACTTTAAATTATTTAAGGAATATATCAAATAGACGTACCTAGACAATAAAAACACATATTTTTCACAAGGGTTTGACTCTAATATTTACCACATCTAATGGCACTATGTCATAAGCTAATTATCCTTTAGGCTATAGCCTAGTAACTTACCTGTGCCCAATTGCCTCAATGTGACTGACAATCGCTGTTTTGGTGGAATCGCCTTTCGCATCTTGGAGTCTTGCTAGGCAACTTTTCGGCCCAACAAGCCTCAAGAGGTAATCAAAATCTTTCTTTGTTCATTCTGTGGTAGTTGTAGACGGCAGAGCCATCTTCCAACCTCATTTCCCGACACAGGTTGCCAAAGATACCACGACAACTATAGTGTGGTTAATTTTCTAAGATTGCTCTGGTGGCGCCAGGTGGGAAAGACCGATTTGTCATATTTACGGGTATGTAAGGCCCTTTAAATGCTTCTCCGCAGAGATGGGCCTGCTTGAGTAGATAAATTCTCTTATCTATAATTATAGTTAGATGCACTGAATGGCCCATTGGATCCCGCCACACAACAGCGATCTTAGAAAAGTAAACGGACTATAGGCTAAAAGTAGGTTAGGTTAGGTTAGGTATGTATATTCTAAAAGTTCTCTTAATTTGGTGGACAACTGAAGTACAGGAGGGTCTGCCCCTACTTTAAATTATTTAAGGAATATATCAAATAGACGTACCTAGGACAATAAAAACACATATTTTTTTCACAAGGGTTTGACTCTAATATTTACCACATCTAATGGCACTATGTCATAAGCTAATTATCCTTTAGGCTATAGCCTAGTAACTTACCTGTGCCCAATTGCCTCAATGTGACTGACAATCGCTGTTTTTGGTGGAATCGCCTTTCGCATCTTGGAGTCTTGCTAGGCAACTTTTCGGCCCAACAAGCCTCAAAGAGGTAATCAAAATCTAATTTGTTCATTCTGTGGTAGTTGTAGACGGCAGAGCCATCTTCCAACCTCATTTCCCGACACAGGTTGCCAAAGATACCACGACAACTATAGTGTGGTTAATTTTCTAAGATTGCTCTGGTGGCGCCAGGTGGGAAAGACCGATTTGTCATATTTACGGGTATGTAAGGCCTTTAAATGCTTCTCCCGCAGAGATGGCCTGCTTGAGTAGATAAATTCTCTTGTCTATAATTATAGTTAGATGCACTGAATGGCCCATTTTTGGCTCCCACCCACACAACAGCGATCTTAGAAAGTAAACGGACTATAGGCTAAAAGTAGGTTAGGTATGTATATTCTAAAAGGTCTCTTAATTTGGTGGCAACTGAAGTACAGGAGGGTCTGCCCCTACTTTAAATTATTTTAAAGGGAATATATCAAATAGACGTACCTAGACAATAAAAAACACATATTTTTTCACAGGGGTTTGACTCTACTATTTACCACATCTAATGGCACTATGTCATAAGCTTAATCCATCCTTTAGGCTATAGCCTAGTAACTTACCTGTGCCCAATTGCCTCAATGTGACTGGACAATCGCTGTTTTGGTGGAATCGCTTTCGCATCTGGAGTCTTGCTAGGCAACTTTTCGGCCCAACAAGCCTCAAGAGGTAATCAAAATTCTTGTTCATTCTGTGGTAGTTGTAGACGGCAGAGCCATCTTCCAACCTCATTTCCCGACACAGGTTGCCAAAGATACCACGACAACTATTTTGTGGTTAATTTTCTAAGATTGCTCTGGTGGCGCCAGGTGGGAAAGACCGATTTGTCATATTACGGGTATGTAAGGCCCTTTAAATGCTTTCTCCGAGAGATGAGGCCGGCTTGAGTAGTAAATTCTCTTATCTATAATTATAGTTAGATGCACTGAATGGCCCATTGGATCCCGCCACACAACAGCGATCTTAGAAAAGTAAACGGACTATAGGCTAAAAGTAGGTTAGGTATGTATATTCTAAAACAAGTTCTCTTAATTTGGTGGGACAACTGAAGTACAGGAGGGTCTGCCCCTACTTTAAATTATTTAAGGAATTATATTCAAATAGACGTACTAGACAATAAAACACATATTTTTTTCACAAGGGTTTGACTCTAATATTTACCACATCTATGGCACGATGTCATAAGCTAATTATCCTTTAGGCTATAGCCTAGTAACTTACCTGTGCCCAATTGCCTCAATGGTGACTGACAATCGCTGTTTTGGTGGAATCGCCTTTCGCATCTTGGGAGTCTTGCTAGGCAACTTTTTCAGCCCAACAAGCCTCAAGAGGTAATCAAAATCTTCTTTGTTCATTCTGTGGTAGTTGTAGACGGCAGAGCCATCTTCCAACCTCATTTCCCGACACAGGTTGCCAAAGATACCACGACAACTATAGTGTGGTTAATTTTCTAAGATTGCTCTGGTGGCGCCAGGTGGGAAAGACCGATTTGTCATTATTTACGGGTATGGTAAGGCCCTTTAAATGCTTCTACCGCAGAAGATGGGCCTGCTTGAGTAGATAAATTCTCTTATCTTATTAAATTTATAGTTAGATGCACTGAATGGCCCATTGGATCCCGCCACACAAACAGCGATCTTAGAAAAGTAAACGGACTATAGGCTTAAAAGTAGGTTAGGTATAAGAGGTAATCAAAATCTTCTTTGTTCATTCTGTGGTAGTTGTAGACGGCAGAGCCATCTTCCAACCTCATTTCCCGACACAGGTTGCCAAAGATACCACGATAACTATAGTGTGGTTAATTTTCTAAGATTGCTCTGGTGGCGGCCAGGTGGGAAAGACCTATTGTCATATTTACGGGGTATGTAAGGCCCTTTAAATGCTTCTCCGCAGAGATGGGCATGCTTGGAGTAGATAAATTTCTCTTTATCTATAATTATATGTTTAGGTATGCACTGAATGGCCCATTGGATCCGCCCGCCACCAAAACCAGCGATCTTTAGAAAAGTAAACGGACTAATAGGGCTAAAAAGTAGGTTTAGGTTAGGTTAGGTATGTATATTCTAAAAGTTCTCTTAATTTGGTGGACAACTGAAGTACAGGAGGGTCTGCCCCTACTTTAAATTATTTAAGGAATATATCAAATAGACGTACCTAGACAATAAAAACACATATTTTTCACAAGGGTTTGACTCTAATATTTACCACATCTAATGGCACTATGTCATAAGCTAATTATCCTTTAGGCTATAGCCTAGTAACTTACCTGTGCCCAATTGCCTCAATGTGACTGACAATCGCTGTTTTGGTGGAATCGCCTTTCGCATCTTGGAGTCTTGCTAGGCAACTTTTCGGCCCAACAAGCCTCAAGAGGTAATCAAAATCTTCTTTGTTCATTCTGTGGTAGTTGTAGACGGCAGAGCCATCTTCCAACCTCATTTCCCGACACAGGTTGCCAAAGATACCTTTGGCTTCTCTTCTCCTGAGCCACTTTTGAACCCACAAAGGTTTTTTGTTTCTCTTGCATTCACGTAAGACTCCAAGAAGACACATCACTGCAGCACATCTTGCAACAGTTCGACGATTTCCGGGCGCCATGATGATATCAGTTGATCAGTTTTGTTTACTTTTTCCTACTGCTCCTCGAAACCACGAGATCCTAGTGTGACGATACAACACTTTCGCTCGTGAGCATCGGCTGGATGCTGGCCAAAACGGCGAGCAAGAAATAACTAGTGTGAGGCCAGCTTAAAAGAAAAGAAAGTAAAATCCAGACAAACATTATATAAACCCCTATTCCCACTAGAGGTCACCACTGAAAGTAGCGCGACTACTTTAAATGGAAAAGCAGACAAATTTGACATTCCTCGGCTAATTCACTTTCTAGTACTTCGAATATCCAAGATGGGTTTCAGTTACCGTTCTCAGATCACTGTTTGATAAGAGGTTTTTTATGCAGGAGTCGTGGACTGTCGGGGATATCCGAATAGATTTTATTGGTCATTTCTTTTCATCCGAGATGACCAAGATTGTTGTATTGTTAGCCAGTCGCATCATTCTTAATCATGGGGTCTGTCGTACCGATGGTTCCTCTTATGTAACGACCATCAACGTGGCACCAAAGATTTCTAGAATGTGTATGGATATCTCCGTGGAGCCATTGCAAAGTCTCGTGGTATTCGAATCCCTTCCAGGACCCTGTCTGGTGGAGATGCAAAGTTAACGATAAATTGTCTGATGAATAGGTATGGTTTGTCTTTGGCCTCGGTGGTTAACGGATGCATATCCAGATAGTGACCGAAACAATGAATTCTGCATCTCATTTGAAATGAACAATGTTGGGGTCGTAGGCTGGATGAGGTAGTAATCTCATAACAGAAAGAATGGCGAGCTCCCAGACAAATTGTTGATTTGAAAGTAGAATTCGTGCAGGATTTTGGTCAGAAAGAGTCGCAATAATATAAAGAGAAACTCTATCTGTTGGTCTTGACACCAATTCCAGTAACAAACTTTACTCTCGGGTCTGTGCAGTGTAGCAGAATTAATACTGATCTATTTTACAATATATTTTTCATTAGGGTAAAGAGTAAAGCCGTTTGTCTGTAAATTTCTTAATTTGACACACACACACACACACACACACACACACACACACACACACACACACACACACACACACACACACACACCACACAACACAGCACACACACACCCCCAGATAACAAGTGCCAGCTGTGGGCTAAAATATATTTCAATTCCTTTTGCAGTATTTTCAAATGAGTAATTGGGCAAAGTCATATGACTTACAGTCAGAAGGAAGAGTATAGTGTAGGCCATTCACTGCTTCAGGATAATTATGATAATTATATTCTTATCTCACCAACAAATCGAAGATAACATTTTCCATCAACATATTCTACTCCTTCCTTTCCATATGACCGGCCCACCAAAAAATATAAGTTCGTATTTTACCGTTTTAATGAATAAGTTAACAAAATTAACCTTCTTCTATTGAAGATGTAAGATGTGTACACCAGTATTACAAATCAACATTTCCTTAATATCGAAGAATACTTTTATGTACAAATTTACATTACTATTATTTTTTTTATTAGGTATCTTCAAATGAATAGCAGTGGTAACAGAATATCAGAAGAAAAATAAAGTACAAAGTAAAAAACCATCTTTTATGGTAAATTTAATTGCTCATGGCATGACATATATCAACAATGTTTTATTTTTAAGTAGGTGAAGAATTTCCTTTGCGAAGAACTTTTAAAGTCTTTTAACATTTATAGGGCATTAACCACAAAGCAGTAGTGCTTCGCCTTCAGAAAAATTTCTCTCTCTCTCTCTCTCTCTCTCTCTCTCTCTCTCTCTCTCTCTCTCTCTCTCTCTCTCTCTCTCTCTCTCTCTCTCTCTCTCACATATAAACTTAAAATAAATATAAGTAACCAACGAAAAATGAGGTTGATACCCCCCCCCCCAAAAAAAAAAAAAAAAAAAAAAATATGGTATCATTCTACATGGTATGATAAAATACTATGCCAAATGCAGTCTACTATTCACCAGAACAAGGTCCACTGCCTTATGAATGACAATGTTGTATACTTCAGATCTGAAAGTAAAGGGAATTCGAGAAATCCTTGGTACTTCAAGTCGACAGTATTTTCACATGGTTGAAAAGACGAGTTTCCTGATTATATATTTGCATAAGTTTCATTGAATGCATGGAGAGATTACTAATCCAAGTAAAAAAAAAATGTACAAATGCTACATAAAAAACAATCCACAATTTGACCATACCCATGCAAGGGTATGGGTATTGGAGCTTCTGATACAAATGACCAGGAGCTTCATAGCTAACCTTTTGATGCCAGTGACCAGAAACTTTATAGCTAATTTAGTGTGTCACGGTCACTTGTCACCACTAAATCCAATCTTCAAGCACATGATGTATTGCAATTAGTTCTCCTTTTTAATGTATTAGGGACCTCGTGGAAGCCATAGTTACTGTAGAGTTAAGAGAAAATATACACAATGGCAGGCAAAGTATAATTTAAAAGCTTGGAAAATGTCTTGCTAATGCTATATTTGTAATATAGTTTTGAAATATAGATAAAAGGTTGGTACACTAGAAAGCCAGTAATGAATGATGAAAGCACGAATTGGGGGTTGGGGGCGGGGGCAGTCCGGAGGTAAAATGAGACTTGTACAATTAAAACCTGAAAACGTAGCAGTAACAAATAGCATGGGTTATGATAGAACTGCTTACCTTGTGTACTGTGACTCAAAAATAGGTATGATCGTAAACTAAGTACTCAAAATGCAGATGCAACAGAGAAGTTACATATCACGTTGAATGCAAGCGCATCCCGTAGGCTGAAATGGGATCACAACACCAGACTGAGATGTCAGATTCAGGAAAGTTGAAATACAAAATGACCTCCAAACTTTATATTGATACATGATTAGAAGAGTTAAATTCAAATTACGAAATACTATTGTCCATCACGGCATACCACACACACTTGTTAGTGCAGTTGTATTTTAGGCGGCGGAAAATTTGTTTATAGCCAAAAATATCTCTGCTGGACTTAAACACCCCTAAATAAATTCGTTGGCAATGTTAAAAGCAGTATTGCTAGTCATCCTTGTATCTTGCGGAAGGTTGCCTTCGTTTGAAATATACTCTGTGGAGCAACGACGTAACCCCCGCAAGTATATTTTCTTGTCAGTGTTGGTGGTGGTGGTATTATCATATGTAGTCTCTTCTCGTCGACTTGCATAACCCACAATGTCCAGAGGCTCCAGACATCAGTGGGAAACTTGACGTATTCCATTGGCGTATTTTAGCTTGGGTTGCAGTAACGTTCGCCTTTCCCTGTAGCGGCAAACTGAGCTGCACCATACGCTACATACAGACTTCTTTCCATCCCCTACAAGTCTTTACAAATTGGACCAATGTTTTCTTGAAGCAATGCACGAAATTTACCCCTTTCTCCCACTTTTTACCAGTCTTGGTCTCCCATATTTGTAATATTTTATTTACATCTTTATTTGTTCTACACTGCCTGCAGTCGTTTCAGTTTATCGTTGACGGTTGATCCTCTTCATTTTCCCCCACCACCTTGAATCCTATACACAAACCTCTTATGCTAATTGCATCGAAATTCATGTAGTGTTTTACACGGGATTTTGGGGGACCAGTGGTATATTACCGATTTCTTTTGGACATATCTGAAAAGTGCAGTTTAAAAAGTTATATCTTGGAAAATCCACAGGCTGCAATGTATCATACGTCATTTCTATGAGTATTTATGAACTCTTCGCGAATTAACCTTAATTCACCAAGTGAATTAAGGTAGATTATCCCGACTTCTACAATTGTTGATTAGAGAGTAGGTTATCACGACATTTACAATTGCTGATTAGACACTGCACCGTGCGGATTATAAGTATGTTTATATCCAACTTTTTATAACATAAATACAATTAATAGCCAGTCTCTGGCGAGATGCAAAATAAAGTTTTTGGATGTTTAAAAAACAAGCTTTGAAAAAGTTTTTTGCACAATAGTTTGTCAGGTTGTAGTCTGAATGGTAACGAGGTGTTGATGAAGGGTAAGATGTACTTATGAATTAGTTCTCCCATGTTCAATCTATAGCCAGCTTGGCTTAGGTTTCAAACTTTTCCTAACAGCACATCTGTCATTTAATGGTTACACCGAATCATTACTCTTGTTGAAATTCGGCCATTCTAGAACATGATTATTATCTCTGATATTACCAGGCTGTCCTCTATCCAAAAGTCTGTTATCATTAAGAGAGAAACGAAAGGCTTTGACACATCTGAGACATAGACTATACATCTTTGTTCTATTATTTTTGCAGTCTTTCGGTTCCACTAAAAATTAACGTAAGCTGCATTTCACACTTGTACCTGTGGAAATATATATTGCGGAAGGGTAAATTGGAAATATGTATTATAAAAATTACACAGATCAATCCATACACCATATATAAGTAAGATAACTAGTATAAGTCGACCTGTCTAGTCACGACTGGACTTACCACAAAGTCAAATTTATAAATAAATTATAAATTGTAGTAATTAAATTCAGGTAACAAGTTTGCCCAGCTTCAATTAAACTATAGGCTACAACCAACGCCACACCACAACAAATCAGGCAAGTTCAGTAGGCCAAGGAATTTAGGAAAGTTTACAAACTAACTCAAATCGAGCACTAAAATCATGGTTATATTGAGCCTACGCACACTTCATTCACATATTAAATAAAATTGTAATTGCCAATTTGAAGTAAAGGCCCCTAAAACAAAATAATTAGGTCTTGAAAACTAACTAGCAAGATTTATCTTACGAAACTTGGTTTTCATACTATCTGTCAAGTCAAGTCGCCTGACTCGAACATTGCTGATGTAATCTATTAATGACCATTAAAATTACCCTTATTTCACCCATGTTAAGAGATCCACAGTTTTCTCCCCCAATGTAGAAGCTTGCTGGTACTAATGCCAGATTCATCGTTGCACCTGTGGGAAGTGTTATGTATCAATATTGTCAGTTTTAAGGACTGTACACTCTACACTTACACATGACTTCTTGCCAGACTATCCAGAAACTCTATTATTACATAATGAAAGGTTGATTTATGTAACCTCAATGCCCTTCATGGTGTCTGGCTATAAAGGCTTTCTGCGGCATGTTTTAGGAACCTGGAATATTTACAACTGAATTTGTAGGGCTGATGTGTTCAACACATTTTGACAAGTAGATAATATTGAAATTCAGCAACACAGTGAGAACCTATATAATTACTATATAATATTAATATATATATATAATTATTATATATTATATATATATAATATATTATTATATTATATATATATATATTAATATATATATTCATTAATATATATATATATATATATGTGTATATATAATATATATATATATTATAATAAAATGAAATTCAGTAATATAATTACATAATTTTATATATAATATATATATAAATAACATATTCCTTTGGTGGATTCTTATAGCATTATGTACTGGCAATCTAAAAAATTTATGACAATTAAACCAACAATTAGAAACAAATTTCAGAATAACAAGAACGAACATAACAAGAGTAATATAGAAACTGATGACAATGCTTAGTGATAATGTTACCACTACAGGTGGTACAGTTTTAACGAAAACTCGAGAACAATTTTCACATGAGTAGAGAAAGAACAATACTCAAGTACCTGTGGATCAAATAAAAATAGATTAAAAACACACTTCAAAAACGAGTTTACAAAACCAAATTACAGTTACTCATTACACAATACAACTGATTTACACAACATACTATTATGTAAATATGGAACTATGGGAAATAACCGAGTAATTACTTCGTATACGGTACCAATAGTTACTACTACAATGAACAGTAAAGTTCATAACCTCTAGTTTATAGCCCCATGCTACTACATCAAGATACAGAAGACTTTCCTTGTGTTTGCAAGACTGCATACAGGTCAGGGAAGTACCGTAATTAAAGGAAGGAACCTGGAATATCTACAGCCCTGACCTTGTAGCGGTGAAGTGTCAAACCCCACCTTGATGTTATGCCATTCTTGCCTTTGAAAGACTCAGGACATACCATAGGCCTATGGTCGGTCTCCAAGACGAAAGGATTGCCAAGTAGATAATATCGAAATTTATTACCTCCAAACAATATAGCAAATGCTTCACACACTATTGCGGAGTTACTTTCGTTCAGCCAGCTGGCATTTTGCTAGCATAAGCCACAGTAGAGGGTGTCTCACCATGCTACTGAAACAATAACACCTAGACCTATAGAGGAAGCGTCCTTGAGCAACCAATTGCTTTTACGACGGTTTCGGCTTACGATATTCTGAGGTTACGACACTTTCCAAATATAGCCATCAGATATTATTTCCAGGTTTATGATAGATGTTCCATGGTTATGACGTAGATCTGGCGGCAGTAGTAGTACTCCAAAAGGGCAAGATAATCAATATATGATTTTTTTCTATGAAAAAATACTATAAAAATGCTCCTTACATAGTTTTCAATAAAACCAAAGCTTTATGAATAAGGTTTCCTTAAAATTTTTGACGAATTTCGATGATGTTTCGGCTTATGACGCATATCAAGAACGTAACCACTGTTGTAAACTTGGAACTGCCTGTGCACATTAGCCTGGTATCTGCTAGGAAATCACCGATACCACAAAAACTAGCCAATGCCACCTAAATCGATACTTGGGCACATCCATGGTTATAAATGAATCTCTTTAAAGAAATTTGTTATTAGGAGATTTGAATTATTGATCTTGAACATAAGGTTATTGGCTTGACACCAAAGGGAGTGATTGAAATTATAACTATAAAATCCTTGTTAACTCTCTAGTAGTCATCTGCTTTTGTCACCAATATCACAGGAGAGCAAAATGGCAAATGTGAAGGTACAATAATGTTTATATAATTCCAACAACTTGTCAATCCTCTTGTTAAAAGTATCTCCTAGATTAATTGGCATACAGTAAGCGTTCTCTCCAAGAGGTTCGTTGGACAAGAAATGAATTTCCTGATTTTTGAGTGTTGTCCCACAAATGTGAGAAAATATATCCTAAAAATAAAAAAAGAGCATGGAGTTCATCAATTTGATTGCATCTAATTCAGGATTAATTCTTACATCTGAAACAGTGTCCAGTATCCTCATTAATTATTTTTTAACAAAATCCTTTTTGCAATTGCATTCTGATACCAAGCCACAATATCCAAGGCTCTGAGACAGATAATTTTGATAGTATCTAGATTTTCGTCTAACCACATCAATAGCAAAATGACCCACAGTAGCTCTACGATGTAGCTCTACGATATTACCTTTACAACATACTGGCATGTTAAAACTTACCCTTATCTTGTAGGCAGTTCCTATAATCTATATTACCTTGAGGGTTAGTAATTGTATGGAGACGTTTCCCCGTGTCTTTTCCTGTTTGTATTTTCTGGTAGGAGCAGAAGACCTTCAGCAACTGTCATGAACTTTCTATTGGTACTCATGCAGTTTAAAATGGCTTTTATATTAAGCCATAGGTAAGCTTAGATTTTGAAAAGAAAGTTCAGAAGTGATTTCTAACCTGGAACGAAGGTCAAGGGATGAACTGATAAGTGCTTTTTTGGTCTGGATATTCAGCGCAAGCTTTCTTTCGCTTGCTTACCATAAAGTATAGTAAAAATAGAAATCCCTGACGAATAAATGGTTAATCACTCCTGGCAATTAAGCACAAGGAATCTATTTATGTTAGTCTAAAGCAAAATAATCTTGAAACAAATCTATCAAGATTCAATAAACTTGCTTTTGATACTATCAGTCAAGTAAAGTCGCCTGACTCAAACATTGATGATGTAATCTAGCAATCACCATTAAAATTACCCTACTTTTTCCCAATCTTAAGACACCCATAAACTAATATTTGAGCTGCTTCGTTTTCTCCACTGATGTAGAAGCTTTGCTGTTACTAATATCAGATTCATCTTTGCACCTGTGGGAATTTTTATATATCAATATTGGTAATTTTAAGAACTGTACACTTACACAACTTCTCATCAGACTGTCCAGAAATTCTAAATTATTAATACATGGTAAAGGGTTTATTTAATTGCCAATACCATGAAATTCTGGCTATAAAGGTTTTCCTGGGTGGAGGGAAAATAGTATGTGATTAGGAAAAATTAGACCAGGAGAATTTGTTATTAGTCTATTGAATTGTTCCATATTGGCCTTTTATATGTCTGTATTCGTGGTTTATGTTATTGAGATGATGTTTGTGGAAGGGGGGGGGGGGGTGTTTGTTAGGGAAAATAAGGATATAGAAGTGTAGGTGTTTGTGAATTCAACACCTATAGGATTTGACAAAGATACACTTTAGGTAAGAGGCTTAGTTGTGTTAGATACAGTGCTTTAGAGGTATGCTGGGTTATTGGGAAAGAAAGGGATTGAACCTGAAAGAACCTAGACAGGATGCTCACCACCTATAGGCTTTAACATTGTCACCCTGGGTCAAATAGTGAATATATCGAAGGATAAGGAAGTATTTATTAAGGATTGTTGGGCGATTGAGGAATGAAAGAGGTGGAGGGGGAAAGGGTGGCGGTGGTTTTGCTAGTTTAATTTGATATTTTCACTATTTGAGCCATGGTGACAATGTCAAAGCCTATAGGTGGTGGGCATCCTGTCTAGGTTCTTTCAGGTTCAATCCATACATGAAGCAGAGGGTAGCCACCTCTGAATCAAACTTGTAGACGGGAACTCGCCTTAAACTTGCACAATTGGAGCTAATGCTTACTTGTGAGTAACAGTTTGCCCTGTCATTGTGAAATTAGTTGCAAATGGGGCAACGCACTTTTGATCCACATAATTTGGTTCGGTGGACTTGTGTATGTTTTTCGGAGGCCTAGCCCCTTGAACGTGATCTTTGCAGAAACTCTTTTGAGTGTTTTTTGTTGCTTTTGTCCCCAAGAGTGTAACGTGTAATATGGAGAACTTCATGGTGTTTACTTAGGAGTTGCTTGTGATCAGTTGAACAGTCACTCAGGCTAAATTTGTCAGCCGGTAACTGGGCACTGCTTTTAGGGTATTGCTACTATTCCAGCACAACTGTTGAGTTGAGGATGTGGAGTTGTAGGGAAGGCATAACATTTTAGGTCTTTGAGGGTGTATATTGCTTGAGCGTAACCTCTATGTTCACCTTAAAACTTGAGGGGTTTTCCTTGTTAGGGAGGATGAAGGGTGTATGATAAAGTACTTATTCAGATACTGGAGGGTATTTTGTGGGGGGTAGAATACAATGGAGTTAAATCTTCAATATGTCTGTATGTATGTATGTTTTTTATTTGAAGAGGTCTTTAAATGACGTTATTTCATGGTAAATTGCTGTGGTTCATACACTTGTATAATTGCCTTACAAAATATTGCATCAGTTGCGTATAATTGCCTTACAAAATATTGTTTAAGCCTAAATAATTTTGGCGGGATGTGGAGACCGTTTTTATTTGTTCACAGAGAATTTGCATATGTTTTGCGAATGCAGAGGGGTGAACAATACCTTTTGTATATTTATCGTATGAACAAATATAGAAAGATGAGTAATAACTTGAAAATGTGTGACTAGGCCTTCTAATCTTCACCTGCTCCGTGAAAAGGGAGTATCATATAATAATTTACATATTTTTTTGTTCATAAGCTTTTATGTGCTATTACATTTTCATAACCAATGATATTTGCTTTTACAGCCGTTGTACAAGTATATAATTTATCATAAGACTTGTCCTATTTGGTTTGAATTATTCATTTTTTAAACGAGAAGTATTTATATTTTGCATAGTGAAGTAAAACAGAAAAAAAACAAATTATTTATATAATAAATAACATCGACAATGGATCAGTAGATGGATTGACAGCGGGTAGAAAGTCGAACTGTAACGTAACGTCTAAAACTTTTATGCAGTAAAAATATAAACATACAACTTTAATAAATCCTTTTGAATATGTATAAAGAGCATATCATTAAATGATAAGTGGATGTATCTTTTTCAACATAATTAAATAACAACAGTGATTGTAAGTCCTCCATTGAAAAAAAAAAAATTGATTTTAATATTGTCAAGCCATTGTCAGTGTTACATCCTAATATTTTGTTTGTATAAACCCCTGTTCAGTCAGTCGCCTAGGCATTGACTTCACTAGGCTCTCGCATAAGTTGTTACTATCCCATCTTGGCCTAAGTGACTCCTAGATCTCCATGGCATTTGACATTAAGGCATCTTTCGTCTTAATTTACCGGTCATCACAACTCATGACCATGAGTGACCTAAGATTTTCTGTTGGATTAACATCTGTGGATTATGCAGGTCAGTTAATCCTTAAGACTTTTGGGTACTCTCAAAACTAGTTCTTAACTGTGTTACTGTTGTGGATTGAGGAATTATCTATTGCAATGAAAATATGTTCGGGTTCGGGAATTAAAAGACAGCTAACTGATGAAATCATGATATTCTGTTAGATATCAGCGTAGCTAACTGATGAAACCATGATATCAGCGTATTGTTCGGCATTCAGACATACATCTATGCTAGTTAATTCACTTAGCCCACTTCCCCACATCCATCCCCAGAGTCCCACTGTAATACATCCACTCTTCTTTGACTTCATGACAATTTTCATCATACCTGCATTGGAAAAGGATATACACACGAGTGTGTAATACACACACATCTATGTATGTAATATATGACTTTGCTCCAGAACTCTGCATCAGAAGCATAGTATTCTAGAGCAAAACCCAACCCTCATCTTATGCGCTTTAGATAATCCAGGCTTGATAGCAGGTGCTCTATGGTATATGCCTGAATCATGTAGTCTTTTCCTTATTACCTGCACCCAGCATCACACCCAATTTGGAATTTGGTGTTTTCATAGCCACAGCCATATACGTACTTATTGGTTGTTGTCGAGCTGCTCCAACTATTTTGTTATCCTTGTCATCTGTGGTGAAGGGTGATCGTCCTAACCTCGGTTTGTCTTTTAATCATCTGTGTTTCTGTGTGACGCTGAATCCACCTAGCAACAGTGCTTTTGTTTACACCAAATATACTGGCTATGTCTTAGGCATTCACGTTATTGGTGTACATTCTGATGAGAGATCTTTGTTGTTCTTCGGAAGTTTCCATTTTGTGAAATAGATGCTGAGTCACACTCCTTACTGCAACACACCAATTTCTTTATCCCACAATTTTGCATTTAATCATTCAGTTGCAAAACTATGTTCCCAGTTTCCTTATTTTATATATTTAAATTCTCCTTCATTTTTGTAAAAATATTATGTCACTTTTACGTTTAGAATGTTATAAAAAAGGAAAATGGCAATCTGTAAGATTTATAACTTTATAGTGCATCTTGAATAGATATTGTGGGCGTGCCAACCGAACTGCCTCCTTCAGTGCAAGCTAACTCTTATTAGTCAATCGAACTGTATTCTAGTTATAGCATGGAAGCTATAAATTGTATAATATTTCTAATAACCACTATATATTATTTGCTAACGTTAGATTTTGAACCAGATGATAATCTGATATTAAGTTATGCCAAATAAATTTTTATTTATTTATTTTTTTACAGGTAAATCTTTTAAAGGACGATAAGTTGATCACAGTTCATAGTTTTGTTTCCTATCTAAACATAATGGAGCATTTCATAATGATTCGGACAAAATACTTAAAAAACCAGCATGAGTCTAGGGATTTTCTTGCAGCAATTTTATTTTTTACTTGCTTAATTTATTCCATTTTACAAGTTGAAAAAAAAAATCTCAAACTAATTATTATATGGACTATAAGAAAAGAAATTTGAGCCAAAGAATATATTTTGTTAAGTGATGCAATAAATAATAGCGTAATTGTGCCGTTGTTGACTACTCATCAAAGATGAACTTTGGAAAAGTAGCATGAACCATTATGTGCAGATGCCAGGTGACATGTTGAAATAGGATACAGATGAGATTTCTATGGGAGTAGTCTTGACTTGTGGTCTCTAAACTAGTTATTTCAGAAAATGCCCTAAAAGGAAATTAGGGGAGTGATGGTGTGCATAGTCAGTCCCCAACCTCTTAAAATTTAGAGGTAATGCCACTTTTGTGAGTGGCATTTTGCTGAATCATGGTCAGTTGAACTAAAAACTTGGTAGCGTGCTTGTGATCCTGAAAATATGGTTGGTTGGGTCAAACGCCAGCACCATGGATCTGTAAACATGGAATAGACATGCGAAATCCCCGTGCCCAGTATGCCGCCATTGCAAAGGGTGGAGAGAGTGAGAGCTTTGTTATGGTGCCAGTGAAGCAGGAATGTAGTGACACCAAAAAAAGCTGTCAGTTCTTTGCCATTACTTGTACAAACTACATGGCATCTCTTTTAACAAGTAAGTGCATTTTTGACATGCATTTTAGTCAGTATCAGTAATGGTAAACAGCCAAACAACACAATATCACCCATGGGTCATGGTGTTATGGAAGTTGTATTTTTTACATTTGACAGTCAAACTTGACTTGAGGTAACTACTTTGATGTGATTCTCGTGGTAGTGGGCATTTACTTTGATTTACGCTATTATCACCTAGTTATGCTCCACAGTTGGGCATTGCAGGGTAGAAGCATTCGCTAGAAATGCAATAAACTTTCTCTCTTCAAGGGGCAATAGTATTCAGTGTTACGAGTTCAGCCTTTGTAAATTCAGAATTAAATTATTTACAAATTTTTGTAATTTGTAAGCCAGGCTGTATCACAAGGCCCACTTCGCCATATTGGAGTATAATCTGTTAATTTTCCATGACAATAGCTTGTCATCTATGACATTTGTTGCATTGTTATAGTAAATTTAGTAGTATAGATTATTCAATCTAGTAATTTCTGTTTACATGATAATACATTTAAAATAGACCTAGAATTATTTTTATTGTTAATAAGACTGATATTGATAAGTCATCTGTAAAAATAAATTATATCAACTAATATGTGTAAGTAATAACCATAAGTCAACATAATTTTAATTCAAGTCCATTTTGACATGGTGATAGGGTTAATCCCATTGTGGCACAGACTGGATAGCAAGGTGATAAGACCTAGGTAGTACATAAAATGTTAAGTAGAGTATAAAGACTTTGATACCTAGAAGGATATTAAATATATAAGGGGTTCAACAGGCTTTAGTGGTAAAATTTACTACACAACCCCATAGCAAGGACATGAAATCATTAGTCTCAGAACATGACATGCATGATTATTTCAATTTTGAGACGTACGTGCTTTATTGGATTCATTGGAAAGTGCTTTGAAGAGCTTTTAACCGATGATAAATTTATTAGTTTGTATTAAAAGAAATGGAACAGTAGAGTAAAATAGCGATATATATGCATTTAAAAGGGATTTTTAAGAACTTTCCATTGAGCCTATGATTATTTGATAAAATCTGTGGAAAATTAAGGACGACAAATTGAAAAAAGCGTCTGCAAGATTATGCTTTAATAGCTTAATTCAGCGTCATCACCCTATCCCATGGCTCTGCTCAGTGACAATCAGTGTCAATACATTTATATGAGCATGTCCATTCCATGTTAATTGTTCTATGGCCAGCACTTAAGGCATTGACGGGGGAGGAATATAGTTTTGGACTTTGTAATGTTGACTTCCGATGTATATGTCTTTTGTGAGTTCTTGCTTGGCCCCCGAGAGGTTGAAGGCCTGATCAATGGCCTGTGAACGTAAGAGGGTACAGTGGAGTAGCGCATTCAGTTTTTTTTTATAATATTTACATCTATAGCCAAATTTTCCTGCACATTTTGTTTCATTTCAACCCCACTTACTCTCATCAAACTGAGATCATTTACAGGCTTATCATCCAAAAATACCTCTTGTTTTGGCAACGAAATCATTCCGAGTTTTTTCTCGGACTCGAAAATCTTCCTTTTAGATATATTATAATTACCTCCTGACATTTGACGCTATTTACTAAATCTAGCTTCAAAGTTGGCCGTTTGAAATTTTCGTGGTAATATATAATCCATCTTTAATTCTGAAATGCAGTAGTCTGTAATTCCAATCATTGATTTTGTTGTATGCTTTATGTCTGTGAATGTCTCTCTTGTTTAGGTTTCCTTTACTTGTTTTAATATAATCCCAAACTTGTAGCCATAAGTCAAAGTGTTTTAGATTATTTTTTATATGCATCTTCAATAGTTAGTGGTGTGTTATACGGATTATTAAGTCACAAGTGAAGTTTGACTTCACATTCAATATCATCTACTAAGTATGAATTACTTTATTATAATTGGCTACTTTAGCGGAAAATGTCAAGAAGTTTTCCTTTCCAAATGATAAAAGTGCTTAAATAATAGATTCATTGAAAGTTTTCAGAGCCAGATTAACGTTTTGCTTTTCAAGATTTAAAAGGTCACAAAGCTTTGTGTTAAACCATATGAATGTTTCAACAGGGATTTTGCCTCTAAAGAGTGCAGCTTTTGCAAGATCTCTCTACTATCTTTTTGTCCAAATGAATTATTTCTGAGGCATATGAAAATATGGACCGAATCATACTTAGAGAAAAGTGGTCGACTTATTTAGAGTGTGTGGTTGTTATACTATGGATAATTTAGGTAGATTAGCAAAAAAATTACAATTGATTTACTATTGAAAGCATTATTGTCAGTTATGACTCAAGTACAGTGAAACCAATGTTTTCTAAACCTACAATAACCTTCCTTATTATAGCATGCAGTGTTTCAGCTTTTGATACATTTTGTGGGTATAATATTATGTACAATATCCTTAAATGTTGACTTGATGCTGTTCAACATAAAAACCATTGCGCTGGTTGCTGCTGCACAGCTGTCAAAAGCCAAGCCCACAATGCTACCCCCTTTATAATGTAAATATGTCTTTAGATGAGTTTCGTCCAACAATAGACTCGCAATTTTATCGTTGGGTGAAAGGGATTTGAATTTTTTGCTTAATGTAGGTAATAAAATTATCGTCATGTTGTTCAATGGATGTGGGGAAGTTCTTTGAAACTAAACCCTTTTGATTGTCGAAAAACAAGGGATGATTACATAACTACTATCTATCAAGAGGCTGTACCCTCAAGGGTAAGTTATACAGCCATGTTGGAATTATTACAAATTCAGAAAGAATATTCTAGTATTTCAAGGGTCACCAAATGCAACTGCTCACATATGAATGTTATTGGTTAGAAGAGTTTCGAGGCCTCGTAACGAATGTTTCTCAATAATGAAATTACCAACTGCAATACAAGGATTACGTTAAGAGAATCTTTTGGATTTTGCTCTACATCAAAAGCCTTAAATCTTAGATTTATCCAATACCTGTTCTAAATCAGTAACGTTTTTAACCTGAGAAGGAACTTTATAATCGCCAGCTTTTTAACTTCGACACCTTTTGCAAACACACTGACTGGACAATGAGCATTTACAATCAATGACAAGTGTATATGATTTTCAGGGGATCCAAAACCATATGGACGTTTATGTAACTTCTCGTTTTATTACTGTCCAGTAAAATGTGTCTAGAAAGCCTAATTTTTTTTAATGAGTTATTGCAGTATTTTGAAAGATTTCCCTGAATAGATTATGGGTTGCAATACTGTCCACCATTGCAGTTTGTAAATGTCTTTTGTGAGGCCTCACTTTCATTGATTTTGGAGTATCTCTTACGTGGGAAACAGAGGATATGAAGGGCAATTACCTAAGAGAGATGGTACGACACCAGAACGTAATTGAGGTTTGTTCCGATGCTGTATACTTACCTTGAGCTATTTAATATGAGAGACTTGGATGTCAATCTGTTATCTACCCAAAAAAATCCTGTTACCCTGTGGAAGCCACACCTAGCCAGGTACTTACACCAATGGTCAAGGCTACGAGCCCTCAACTTCTAACCTCTTTGCTTTCCAGGTCGCTGACCCTTGTATATGAGTCAGCTCGTCATCCGTGTGCCTGCCCGATTTCCTGTGTATGTCTTCCTTGTGTGTGAGTCTGCTCTCCCCTGTGTGTGTGTATCTTCTATCATGGAGCCCGACACGCCTCAATGTCCTTGTCCACACCCTTTGCGACCTGAAGGACTAGGTCGAACTGGCTCAGTTCAAGGAGTTGGTCCTGTCTGGTGGCAGGTTGATCAGCTTCCTCACCACCCAGTCCATTACACAGTGGACCAACTTGGTGCTTCGGAGGAGGGAAGCGGTCCTGGGTAAGTTGCCCAGGAACCTCCCTGACAGAGGCCAATTCCTTGAGGAACTCCTCGCTGATGTGGAAGTCTCTTTTTCCCGGATTAAGTTGTGTAGGAGTCCTTAGAACAGTGGAGGAAGGCGAGCTAGGTCTCCGTCATTTATAGGGCCTCCAATTTCAGGAGCCCTACCCAGAGAAGGTCTCTGGAAGTTCCCTGGTTGAGTCCCCAGAGTAAGCATGGAGCCCAGCCCTCTTCCTCCAACCTGGAACCAGTTTCTGTAGTTGGGGGTTCGGGAGTCGGGGAACTCTCCTTCCTCCAGGGCCTCTTGTCCCTCTCAGCCTCCTTCAGACTCAGGCCTTCCACCTACTATAGAGCTTGCAGTGGCCGCTTCCACAGAGGAAGTATGACGAAGAGGCTCCTTTCCCCTCTCCCACCACGGATGGGGTTGCCCCTCATATCATTGGCCTAACTGGTAGGATCTCAGAGCTGACCCTTGGACAGTACAGGTCCTCAGGGATGGTTACTGGATCCCCTTTCTTGACGGAGGTTCCAGGTGCAATGTTCTTCCAACCCCTAGACCCTGGCTAGGGTGAGGCTTAATATTGATAGATCTGGCCTGGTCCTTGCTGGAGAAGAGGAACGTGATCACAGACAGGGTCAGAATGGTCCTCACACCCCTAGGTAGCTGCAGAGCTGATCAGGATGTGAGACACCCCCTCCCCCTCCCCCCTCCCCCCGGACCTGTTTGCCACGAGTCTAAAGACAAAGCTCCCCGTGTTCCACTACCCAGTGCTTGACCCTGCAACGGTCTGGGAGGGTGAATTCCAGCACTTGTAGGACAGGCTGGATGTGTATCCATTCCCCCCCTTTTGGGTGATTAGGCAAATGGTGAACGAACTGAGAAGGCAAGAGGTGCCCAAGTGACATTGGTGCTGCCCATGTGGCTGGACAGAGAGGGGTTCATGGACCTCCAGCCTATAGCAGTGCGAGGTCCCTGGAGGTTTCCCCCTCAGGTTAGACCTTCTGAAGCAGTTCCACTTCTAGAGGTTCCACGAAGGCCTCCAGGCGCGCACGCACGTACGCAAGCACGCACGCACGCACCCCTGCCTTGAACGTTCAGTATATGAAACAAGCATTAGTATTAGATATGATTCCCTCTTACATTGATTGCAGTAATCTGTGTTTTCTTCACCGATAGAACGTAGCATTGTAGTTTTAGAAAGATTAGAGAATTTTCTGATAAACAAGATTCAGTTAAACAGATCAAAAGCAATAAGTTAACATTATTTTCGCTATGTATGTCTTATTGGTTATTCTGTAAGATTCTTTTTTTTTAAGATGTCGACATTGAAGACTAATGTCACTAGGAACCCCACTGTACGAAATTTAATTGTTTGACAAAAGATTTGTTACAATGTTGGTTCCTTTATATTACTTAAAATATAGATGCTACACGCATATGCATCAATATTTAGCTACACTATGTATATATATATATATGTATATGTATAGAGCAATCTTGAATGACTTACCCGCTATGTGTTGTTGTGTGAATCCTTCTCTTTTGATAGCAACGAGCCATTTCTTTCCGAAGCTCTTCATCTTATGGAAATTTAAAAGAATTTTATTTTCTAGAATTTTTATAATTTCCACGACACCTTGGCACGCGACACTTATTCACAATTGTTTTTCCACAATTATTACGAAAATCAGGCATATGATTCGTCGGAAAATTGTAATTCTTTCCCTCACCAAGGTACGACTTAAACTGAAATATCTCTGTGGCCACGGGTCTCCCTTCGAATGTGATATTTGCCAATTTTTTTTATATTTCATGTTACTCTTGTCCCCAAGAGTGTAATGTAACATGGAGAACTTCATGGTCGGCCTTATGAGTTCTTTGACCTAGAAAAGGTATTTGCTTGCACTTGGACGCTTGCTCTACTGGTCTGGGTGCTGTTGTTCCAGTACCATGGTGCCAGCAAAATGCCGGCAGACTTAACGAAAGTACACAGTAATAGTGTGTGAAGCGCATGCTATATTGTTTGGAGATAATCAATTTCGACATTATCTACTTGGCAAGCCTTTTGTCTTGGAGACCGACCACGCCTCTGTTATATCTTGAGCCTTTCAAAGTCAAGAATGGCAGAATATCAAGATGGAATTGACACTTTATCCCTACAAGGACAGGGCTGTAGATGTTCCAGGTTTCTAAAATTATGGTGTAGATGTATTAAGTAGATTGTAAGAATCGGGTAGAAATTGTCTTTAAAAAATTCCATTTCTACTTCTTTTAATATTATCAAAATCTGTGAAGGGGTTTTGTAAGGAAAATTTGATTTAATTTTTTTTTTTTTCTCTCGAAGATGGCATTGTATGAGGTTTCTTAGGTCCTTGGTGTTTGATCGTGTTGCTTTAGTGTGTGATGTTGTGAGAAGGGTATTCCACTTCCACTCCTAATTTCTCGAACATTGGAAGCTCTTCTAATAAACAGAACCTGCCAGTGATTACTACATATGTCTATTTTTATGGTGTCTATTCATAGTAACTTGTTTTGCGGCTTACTATGCACGCTAAGGTATCGTCTTTATGCCCTCTTGAAACTGTTACTTAATGGGAATTTTTTTTTGTATTGATGTGAATTATTATTATCAGGTTTTTGTAGCGTAGTGATAAATGGTTTTTCATTTCTTCCGTAGTATGTGACTAGAGTTTTGGTCTAGCATTTCACGTCACAAAACCGGAAGTCAGTCTTTTATATTGGGATATATTTAATACGGATCCTCTTATAAACGGGAGGGTGTTTGTGTATTTCTCTGATCCGTGTGACGTCGAGCAAGCTTACGTAAAGTCTTCTATATCGATAATAGCATAAGGTCTATAACTACAGATTATGAACGTTACTTTTGATTGTAGTTAACTATTGGAACCGGATACAGAGTAATTATTCTTTTATTTCCCATGGTTCCATAATTATATAATAGTATGTTGTGTAAGTTATTTGTATTGTTACTGTATTTAAATTTTTTTAAATCCACAGGTATTTGAATATACATCCTCTGTCATGTGAAAATTGTTGAGGTATTTATTAAAACTGTGCCACCTGTAGCACTAAAACCACGAAGTTTTGTCATCAGCTTTTATATTACTTTTGTTATATTTATTCTTGTTAATTGTAATATATTTATTTTCCATACTCAAACCTTTTAGATCGCGAGTATAATAGGCTAGAATAGTATACTAAGGGAATATATAATGAATTTATATAATATAATAAATAATATATATAATATATACACAAATGCATTTATATATACCTACATATATAATATACATGTGTGTCCCGGAGAGGACAGAGAGTACACACGGACACAAACTGAGAGACAAAGAGATGTTGATGATTGTGTAAAAAAAAAAAAAAAAAAAAAAAAAAAAAAAAAAAAAAAAAAAACCTAAGGTTACATTGGCATGAAAATTGAAGTCTTTTCTTTTTTTCTCAAGTAAGCGCATCGATAAAGGGTGGTTGAGAATATTTTTACTACCTCTACCATTATAATAGTAGGACGAAAAATAATGGAAAATAGAAGTGAAGGTAAGATATTGCAATAATTATGACTGAATTATGGTTGTGTGTGACTGTGAGAGAGAGAGAGAGAGAGAGAGATTAAATAGTAAACTTTTCTCAATGGACTGGACTGTAAGAGGGAAAGTGGAAAAATAACTAGTAAATTCTAAACATTCATCCCAATCATTTTGGGTCTGCAGGAGAACATGAGAGAATTACATTATAATGTAATTATAGGAAGTTTATTAGGGAAAAATTAGAAATTTAGGAAACTCTGTATTAATTGTATGTTACGGACAGCATCGTACATTAAAATATCTTCACTTTTTTTTAATTTTAGTTAACTATATAGTCTAGCAAATTACCATGACCATATTAATCGTGTGTAAGAGCGAATGAAGGAGAAGAGTAAAGAACCATAGTAAATTATCTATCATGAGAACTATAAGGACTGTTTCCGTTGTAGCAATAATTATAGTAAATGACTTCCGTGTGTGTGTGTAAGTGAATTTATATATATCTATATATATATATATATATATATAATATATATATATATATATATATATATATATACATATACTATATATATATATATATATATATATATATATATATATATATATATATAAGATTGTAAACATCCTGTGAGGGCTATATATAAATATATTATATATATATATATATATATATTATATCTATATGATATATATATATATATCTATATATATATATATATTGTGAAGATCCTGTGAAGGCTAAACATTCATGATCATAATTTCGTGTTCCTCTTAATGTGTAATATAATGTGTGTAAGAGAGAGAGCGTATTGTACAGTAAACTCTCATTCTTCTGGTAATTGTAGTTTACTGTATAAGCCTATAAATTACGAAGTATATTATTTTGTAAAAGCGAATGAAAGAGGAAAAAGAAGTAAGTATCATTACTGACGTGAGAGAGAGTAAGGATTATACAGGAAAACCCAGTATTATAAAGGATATGCAGTAGTCCCAATAATTTTATGACCGAAATAGAGTATAATGTTAGCCAACTGTTATCACCTTTATCGTGTGAGAGTTATAGAAGTTAAAAATTATTGCTAAGCGTTAACTTACATCGCATCATAATGCCATTTTGGTTGTATATGTATTCGAGAGATAGAGATATTTGTATTATTCATGAAATTAACACTACCATCATAATACTAAGAACAGAGATATATGCGAAATGAAAAGTAAAAGATATTATGGCAATAATAATTACATATTACTCGTCTATGTTTTGTCTGTAAGATAGAAATACTGAGTAAACCTTCTTTATTAAAGATTTGGAAGAGGGGAAAAAATGCCAAAAAAATTCAAGGCCAAATAATCATCACTAATAATTTTGTGTGTGTGTGTTGTATGTAAGAGAAGGTGAGAGAGAATTATTCAGTAATATGACGTTACTACATGAACGGTATTATAAGGAAAATTTGAAAAACTGGTAAAGAGCGAGTCAATTACGTGTTCTCTGTATTTAGGAGAAAGGATGATATGGATAACTATAATTGCCTTGGTAGTAGTAGTAGTAGTAGTAGTTGTTTACTATATTATCCAGTAAAATACCGTTAACATATTAATGATTTGTAAGTGCGAATGAAAAGAGAAACAAGGGATAAATTTTTATCACAGAGAGAGAGAGAGAGAGAAGAGAGAGAGAGAGAGCTTCATTTTAAAGGAAAGTGCGGTAATCTTAGTAATATTGCATGACAATGAAATTAAGAGGAAATCTTAAAATTAATATTATATATATATATATATATATATATATATCTATATATATATATATATATTATATATATAATATATATATATATATTAACAAGAAAAAGAAAGAATTAAATAGTGAACTGCCGTTACATAAATTTGGTTGTATTCATAAAATAAAGAGAGAGGAGAGAGAGAGAGGGTTTTTATTAGCTTAAACTACAATTACTTTGGTGTTCGTAATTTAGTGTATGATTCAGTAAACTATCAGTACCGTAATAATAATAAGAATGAATATCGCAATTATCATCTTATCATATGACCTGTATGTGTGTGTGTGATAGAGAGAA
>NC_061104.1:30414793-30437293 GCF_015104395.2 Macrobrachium nipponense
GATAGAGAGAACCGGTGAAATTCCGTCAGAAAAATGGTGTGCGATAGAAGAAAGTGAGAACTAAGAAAAAAAGACGAAACATTCACCACCAAATATTTTGTGTTTCATTTCTCGTATGTGTATTTTGAGTGAAAGACAGAGATTTATAAAGTAACGACTTTATTATAGAAATTAATTTTTTTTGCACGAAAAGGAGGAAGGGTGTAAAGAGTCGACTTACTTTCATATTAATAGTGGCCTGTGGTTTGAATCTGTTAGAGAGAGAGAGAGAGAGTGAGTGAGTATTATACAGGAAACTAAAATTATTTTGGTAATACCAATGAACTGTATAATCCTGTAATCCACCATTTCAATAGTAATATCGTGTAGGAGTGAATGAAAGCCAAACGAGTAGTAAAAAGTAAATTATTATTATAACCACAATGATGTGTTTGATATAGAGAAAGAGGAAACAATATAAAGGAGATTGCATTGAACATAGTTACGTATATTGAATGAGAGCGAAAAAAAGAAAAAAGGGATAAAATGTATTTATATATATATATATATATATATATATATATATATATATATATATATATATATATATATATGTGTGTGTGTGTGTTGTGTGATAGAGACAGAGAGAGGGAGAATACATAGCCATGGTTATATATTATTAAACTCCCAAATGTTGTGTATTATAAAACAAAAGGATGATGTGTAAATGTCATTACATCATAATGTTTTGGGTGTGTGTGAGACTGATACAAAGATTATACGGTGAAATGCTTTTACTTTTGTAATGGCAGTTCACTGTATAATTAGGTAAAGTTATAAAACATAATGAAAAAATGGTAAAGCATAAAATATCGCAATAATTGTTAAATGAATTTTATGTCTGCGTGTGAGAGTTGGTAAAATAAAAAGTGAACGGTAAACATTCTTGATTACAAAATTTGTAGCCTTTTATGAAAACGATAGAGAGCATTAAAAAATGCCACTATTCTTTCGTCTATATATATAAATATATATAAAAATGATCGTATAATAACCAGAGAAAAAATCTAGTATGCTGCAGAATATCGGAATAATGATTTTGTGTGTGTTTTAGATAGACAGATAGTATTAGAGAAATCCTTTATCACAATGGTAAGATAAAAAAGAAATTGGATGTAAGTTAGGCTAAACATTCTTATTATGGTTTTTGGTTGCCTTTGATATATGTACTATAGATAGAGAGGAGAAAATTGTACGGGAGACTAATAATATAATAATTTATATCTTATAAAACTACCAAGACCCACAGTAATAGTGTATAAGAGCAAACGAAAAGGAAAAGAGGATAATGGGTGAATTATTACTATAATGATTTTGTCAGAGAGAGAGAGAGAGAGAGAGAGAGAGAGAGAGAGAGAGAGAGAGAGAGAGAGAGAGAATGAATCATAAAGTAAACGCCTTTAAATGTATTGATTACGTGGAAGCAAAAAAAGAGCATGAAAGTTAGTTCCAGCACAATAATGATTCTCTCTCTCTCTCTCTCTCTCTCCTCTTCTCTTCCTCTCTCTCTCTCTCTCTCTCTCTCTCCCCCTCCCCCCGTAATGAATTTATTTGGTTTTCGAAACATACAGATAGAGTTGATTTATAATAACCGACGTGCAATATGTTATGGGGGAAATAAATTCAAGGTTTATAAGATCGTGTGGGTGAGAGAGAGAGAGATAATAGCATTCTAGTCAACAACAATTACTTTAGTATTCTTATAAACTACCATTACCATACTAATGCCGAATCCGGAAATATGAAAGAGAAGAAAGAAGTAATGGGTTAATTATTAAGCAATGAGAATGAGAGGGACCATCAAAAACAATACAATGAGGATGAGAGAGAGCATGAAAAAGAATACCACTGAGATCGTATTGATAGCAAAAACGAGAAGAAAATAATAGTCTCCGCTCTCTCTCATCTTCTTTCTCTCTCTCTCTCTCTCTCTCTCTCTCGCTCTATATATTATATATATATATATATATATATATATATATATATATATATATATATTATTTGCACATTAACCAGCCGGTTATTTGTAAAGGGTGAAAAATGTAGTTGGGTGTAAAATATCTGAATAATGAATTGGTGTTTGCCATCACAATTGTGTGTAAAAGAAAGGGGGAGAGAGGTAGAAGATTAAACAGTAAATTTTCGATATCATAATGGAATGGTAAAGAAAAAAAATTGGCAAAATTAGAAGTAACGTACACATTCATCTCTAAAGATTTATTTCTCTTATATATACAAAACAAAGTAAAAAACAATCGTACAGTAACATAACGTTACTTTTGGAATCATATTAATTAGGGGAAAAATGGATTAGGTTAAGGTATATCATAAAAATAAGGTATCTCTTATTTTGTCTCTTATTACGTAGGAGCGAGAGAGATTTTTATTCAATAAAGTTTGATTACTTTGGTAGTTGTAGTTTACCGGAAATTATTATTAGAATATTAATGGTGTCTAAGAGCGAGTGAATTAGAAAAGAAAAACAAAGGGTAAATTATTTTCAAAAAAATTAGATGAGATTATATATATATATATATATATATATATATATATATATATATATATGTATATGTATTATATATATATATATATATATATATATATATATATATATATATATATATATATATAAATAATATGAACGTGAGAGAGAGAGAGAGAGAGAGATATTTGTACCGTAAACTACGTTTATGATATTAGTGCGAAAAGGCGAAAGTAGGAATGTAAGAAATAAAAGTTTACATTGTTCCTTTTTGTATGAAAGAAGGGGAAAAAATGGTGACTCGTAAACTATTATCATAATAGTGACTTGTGTTTTGTGAGAGAGAGAGAGAGAGAGAGAGAGAGAGAGAGGTGGGGAGGGGTTTATACAGTAAACTATAATTACTTTGCTCGGTAGTAGTAGTTTACTGTATATTTCAGTAAACTACCGATACTACAGTAATAGTTTGTAAGAGTTAGTAATGGAGAAAGAAAGCATCATTAATGAAACTTAATATTATCATTATATTGAGCGAAAGTAGAGAAAAAAGTTAAAACTCGTTGCAATAATCATGAGGTGTTTCATTTATAATTATATTTTGCGTGTGTTTTTGTGAATGTATGTATGTATGTATGTATTTTGGGTCTGTTGTATGTGCTGTCGTGACATAGAAAGAGAGAGACATAAAGGTAGTATAGTAATTATCAATTAACGACCGCTATCATAATTTTCAGTATGTGTGATTAGAGTAAACAAGATATTTAGGGTAATCTGTTGCTACATGATGTCGTTTTATGTGACATATATATCACTATATTTTTCTATTTTAAATGAAGATAGTCTGCAGTAGTATGTATGTATATTGCTATATACAATAAGCTCTCTTCAACTTCATATGGTAAAGCCTCCTGTATTAAGAAAAATACATAGTACTATGGTGTATAGCAATATTCATACATACTAATGCCGACTTCATTATTCCCGTGTTTTGGTTGTATATGTATGGAAGTAGGAAAGAGGTAGGTAATTTTTCATATTGAACTACCATTATTTTGTAAGTGAAAGTTTTATTGTATTAATCAATAAACTTCCATTCCCCTAATAATAGTAAGGAAGAATGATTAAAAGGTGAATAATAGTGTTATCAGTAATTCTTTTATGTATGAGAGATAGGTAGATAGACTAGATAATAAACATTTGTTATGCAAATGGTGTTTAGTAGGGGAAATGTATACGTATTTATAGTAGGTTACTGTATAGTCCTATAAAATAACATTAGCCTAATAATAATGTGTAAGAGTGAATGAGAAAAAATGGTAAATTATGACAATAAGTGATGTGAGAGGGTGAGGGGGAGAGAGAATCATAAAGGAAACTACAGTATTATTACAGATGGTATTAGAGCATAAAACAAGCTGTAAGAAATACCTTGATAATTATTACCATCTATATATATATGTGTTTGTTCGTGCGTGCGTGAGTGTGTTTATATATATATATATATATATATATATATATATATATATATATATATATATATATATATATATTTTATTTATTAAAAAATTTTGTGCGCTGTGGAGATACGGTCACCTTACGAGGCGCACTAGATTTAACACTGTCCGTATTTGACTACATGAAGTTTATAACTCAAATCTAACATTTGCGTTTTTACCAATTCTGTCAGGTTTTCCTTTATGTGCTTTGAGGGTTTTATGTTTTGCGTTAATTTTTCGTGCGAGCGATCCAGGTTTTCTTCCAATTGTTGTCAGATGCATGATTAACTTGGAACTATGAATCCCTTATTACATAAATTTTGTATCAGAAATTACTTTAATTTTTATCATGGTTTATTCGAGATTCCTCATTAATCATACGTTTCTCCGTTTTTTTTCCTTCTGATTTCTCTTATTCCTTCAAAAAAGGCGGTTTTTATGAGGTCTGCAATGAATTATCGGGTAGTTGACAATAGCAATTTCATCATCACCACCAACTTCAAATCATTAACATGCACATCAACACTTTCAATCTCGCGCAACCTACCTCCACCAAACTCTCTCTCTCTCTCTCTCTCTCTCTCTCTCTCTCTCTCTCTCTCTCTCTCTCTCTCTCTCTCATTAAGATATGTATGTATGGATTTATGTGTGTGTGTTTATTTAAAGGAATGAAATGAAGACAATTATTTATTACTGGAAAGAAAAGCATTTTAATGACAGTACTCACATTTTCCACGACAAAATAAGGTCAGGACTATTATATATATATATATATATATATATATATATATATATATATATATATATATATATATATATATAATATTACTATATGAGGGGGAGAGAGAAACTCGTGATACATAAGCCAACCGTTATCATCATGATTGTGTCGTAGGAATAAAGTAAAATTGAATAGTTTAACCTTTCTTACAATAATTTCAACGTTTTGGCTTCACGTAAATATAAGCGAGAGAGAGAGAGAGAGAGATTCCGTAAACTACCATTATTTTGGTAATGACAGTTACTTTATAATTTTTCAACTGCCATTTGTGTAACAACAAGAATATATGATAAAAAGAAGAAAAACGGCATCGCAATAAATGTGATGTATGATCCGTTATGATAAGTGTGTGTAAATGGAAAAAAGTAGGAAATAAAGGAATAAAAGCTGAACATTCGTCACAATTTTTTCATTTATTTTTTTAAAGAGAAAGAGAGCAGGGAATTACACACATTTTACCAAAGAACAGATATTCATTAGAGAAATAACAGGAGACAGAGGTAAAGTGTACACTATTATTTTATCAATATAAGAGTGACGTGTGCTTTTATATATGTGTGTGTGAGAGAGAGAAATGATTGTATTGTAAACTATAATTACATAGCTAATTGTGGTGTACTGTATTATGATATACCATTACCATAGTAATAGTTTGTTGGAGCAGATGAAAAAGAAAGAAGTTAATGTTTAATAGTCACAAAAAAGTAAAAAAAGTGGTATATGAGAGAGAGAGAGAGAGAGAGAGAGAGAGAGAGAGGTGCATCGTTAAAGAAACTGCAATAATCAATGATCGTATATGAGAGAAAAATGAAAAATAGCCCTAATCAATGACATTTTATTATATATATATATATTATATAATATATATAAAGATATATATATATATATATATATATATTATATATATATATATATATATTTGTTGGGCTGAAGTGCTGCTCACTGGTATTAAATATAAACAAACATGTTTTGATGTACACAGCCTAAACACGAGTATCTCTAATCCAAGTAAACACTGTAGGGGTATTTCTGCGTAAATGCAGTTTCTTTTATTCGTTTTAAAACGCATAACCGCTTCAATTCAGGAATCCAATATACTGCCCCATATGTAAATGAAATCCCCTTGTTGGAATGTGCTAGCCTGGTGTATTGGTGATCCCCAGAATTTTGATATGGAAGTGAACAAATTATACCAGCCTATATAAACTATACTAATTTTTTTTTTTTTTCAATTAAACCATTAATTAACAAATTACAAAACAGCAAGAATAAATGTAACGAAAGTACTGGATAATCTGGTGATAATGGTAGAGCTACAGGTTGCACCTTTTAAATGATTAACTGAAGATAATAATTATAATGGACCTTCGAATATCTATCAAAATTTTTTTGTATAAACTCTATTTTAAACAAATGATTGTAGGAACTTTGAATATTTACAACTTTGAATTTGTAGGGCTTGAAGTGTCAACACACATTTTTACGTTCTGTCCATCATTCCTCTGAAAGACTTAAGAGACAGAATATACCAGAGACCTATTCTCGGTCTCTAATACGAAAGTTTGACAAGTAGATAGTATTGAAATCCAGCAACATTACATGATATATATATATATATATATATATATATATATATATATATATATATATATATGATATATATATATATATATATATATATATATATATATATATATATATATATATATATATATATATCAATATATAATGTAACTCATTTACATTATTTTTTATTCACAGATATATTATAATCAATCATAATTAGTATTATAATAACATATTCCATTAGTAGATTCTTATAACCTGATGTACTGGTTATCTAAAAGGATTGAGTATGGAAGTGTGCGCAAATTATGTTATTATTCTATTAAAAACAACACAAAATTATTACAATTAAACCAACAATTACAGGCAAAGTACAGAGTAACAAGAATGAACAAAATAAAAATAGTATAGAAACTGATGACAATGCTTAGTGATAATGTTAACGCTACAGGTGGCACAGTTTTAACGAAAAACTCTAGAACCAATTTTCACCATGAATAGAGAATGGACAATACCCAAGTACCTGTTGTTCAAATGAAAATAGATTAAAAACACACCACAAAAACAATTTTATAAAACAAAAACACACATGAAAAACAAGTTTACAAAGCCTAATTGCAATTACACGTTACACAATACGACTGATTTACACAACATACTATTATGTAAATATGGAACCATGTTAAATAAATGAGTAATTACTCTGTGTCCGGTACCAATAGTTACTACTGCAGTGAACAGTAACGTTCATAACCTCTAGTTCGAACCTCATGCTACTACATCGAGATACAGAAGACTTTACATCTGTTTGGAAGGCGGCATACGGATCAGGGAAATTCACAAACACCCTCACCTTTGAAAATGGGAATATGCAGTATTCAGTCAGGGTGTTTTTTTTTTTTTTTTTTTTTTTTTCAAATAACGTTCAATGATCGTGACCGAGAAATTAGCAACAAGGCCTTACACCAAGGAACTTGGGAAACTCATACAATGCCTAGTTCGATAAACAAAGCATTTAAACAAAAATTTAATTTCTCTTACAAACCCCCATCACAGATTTTAATATTATAAAACAAGTAGAAGTGGAATTTTTTGAAGACTAGCCTCTACCAGAATCTTACTATCTGCTTTATATATCTGCACCGTAATTATATGAACCTGGAATATCTACAGCCCTGACATTGTAGGGATGAAGTGTCAAACCCCACTTTGATGTTCTGCCAATCTTGCCTTTGAAAGACTCGGATATACCATAGGCCTATGGTCGGTGTTCAAGACGAAAGGCTTGGGAAGTCGATAATATTAAAATTTATCATCTCTAATCAATATAGAATGTGCTTCATCCTATTGCGCACTACTTTCGTTCAGTCAACTGGAATTTTGCTAGGATAATCCACAGGCATAGGTGTATCACCTTGGTAATGGAACAACACCCACACCTGTAAAGGAAGCGTCCATGAGGAAGTAAAACCTTTACGACTGTTTCAGCTTCCGACACTTTATACTTATATTCTTCTGAAAATATTTTCATTTTTATGATGGATGTTCCATGGTTACGACGCTGATCTGGCGGCAGAGATAGTACTCTGAAAAAGCAAAATAATCAATATATGAATTTTTTTATGAAAAAAAAAACACTTATCAAAATGCAGTTTATATAGATTTTAAAAAAGTAAATCATTTTAAGTAAGGTTTCCTTTAGGATTTTTAATGATTTTCGTTGATGTTTCGGCTCAAGACGCATCTCAAAAACGTAAACACTTTGAAACTGGGGACTACCTGTGCACTTTCGGAAGCCTAGAAGGGATTTAAATTCCTACACGAATGACAAATGTATTTCCTGGTATCGGCCAGAAATTCACCGATACTCCAAAAACTAGCCGTAATACTAATACCCATACTTGGGCACATCCCTGGTAATAAGTGTATCTCTTGAAAGAACTTTGGCATTAGAATAATTGTTCTTGAACATCGGGTTATTGGCCAGGAAAAATTTTGACTGGGAGAATTTGTTATTAGTCTATGGAATTGTTCCATGTTGGCCTTTGTCTTTGTATTCGTGGTTTATGTTATTGAGATGATTTTTTTTTTTTTTTTGTGGGGGGGGGGGGCGGTTCCGGAAAATAAGGATAAAGAAGTAGGTGTTTGTTAATTTAACACCTCTATAGAATTTGCCAAATACACTTTAGGTAAGAGACGTATTGGTGGTAGATGATAGTGCTTTAGAGGTATGCGGGCGTTTGGGGGAAAGAAAGTGAAAGAGGTGGAGGGGGAAGGAGTTGAGTTTTGCTTGATAATGGCGGTGGTTTTGCTAGTTTCCTTTGATATTAACACGATTTTGGCCAGGGTGACATGGTTAAAGCCTATAAGTGGTGGGCATCCTGTGTAGGTTCTTTCAGGTTCAATCCATACTTCGGCCAGTGAGCTGCCACCTATGAATCAGACATGCAGACGGGAACTCCGGTAAAAAAAATGGTTACTTGTACAATTGGAGCTATTGCTGACTTGTTGGTAGCAGTTAGCCCTGTCTTTGTCAAGTTAGTTGCAAATGGGGCAACACACTTGTGATCCACATAATTTGGTGTAGTTATGATATTGACAAAGAAGGAATTTATTTTTGGACTTTTGTTGACCTCAGACGTATTGGTTTTTCGGAGGTCTAGGCCCTTGAACATGATCTTTTTAGAAACTCTTCGAGTATTTTTTTTATTGGTATTGTCCCCAAGAGTGTAGCGTGTAATATGGAGAATTTCATGGTGTTCACTTGGGAGTTGTTGTTTGTGATCCATTATACAGTCACTCAGGCTAACTTTGTCAACCGTCACTGGGCACTGCTCAGAGGGTATCGCCACTATTCCAGCAGAACTGGTAAGGTGAGGATGAGGAGTTGTAGGGAAGGTATATCATTTTAGGTCTTTGAGGGTATATGTTGCTTGAGCTTAACCTCTATGTTCACCTTGAAACTTTAGTGGTATTCCTTGTTACTAAAGATGAAGGGTGTATGATGAAGTACTTATCCAGATACTGGAGGATATTTTATGGTGGGTAGAATACAATGGAGTTAAAGCCTTAATGTGTATGTATGTGTGTTTTTTAGGAAGAGGTATTGTGACTTGTTGTTTCATGGTAGAATTGCTGTGGTTCATACACTTTTACAATTCCTTATAAAATATTGCATGATATGCCTTAATGTTTTGGCAATAAGGATTATAGCCAGGATATTTAGCAAGAGTTATTTGGCAACTATTCACCTGGTTGTGCGGGCACATAAACAGTCATTCAATTCACGGATGATGTTCCCTGGTGACAGTTTCTCAGTAAGTAGCAAATTAATATTAATCTGTTATTTTTGTGAGCTTCAGCCTCTATAATTTTGGCGGGATCTGAAGACCGTTTTTGTTTTTTCACAGAGAATTTGCATATGATTTGGGAATGCGGAGTAGTAAACAATCTATTCATTACTTACATTTTGTATATTTATCGTATGAAAAAATATATAAAGATGAATAATAACTTGAAAATGTGTGGCTAGGCAGGCCTACTAATCTTCACCTGCTCCGTGTAAAGGGAGTATCATATAATTTACGTATTTTTTTGTTCATAAGCTTTCATGTGGTATTACATTATCATACCCAATGATATTTTCTTTTATAGTCTTTATACAAGTATATAATTAATCATAAGACTTGTCCTGTTTGGTGTGAATTATTCATTCCTTAAACGAGAAGTATTCACATTTCCATAGTGAGGTATTCATATTTGCATAGTGAGGTAAAACAGAAAAAACAAATTAAATTATATAATTACATATATAAATAACATCGACAATGGTACAGTAGATAATTGACAGCGGGTAGAAAGTCGAACTGTAACGTGATATTAAAAACTTTCATACAGTAAAAATATAAACAAATAGAATTTTAATAAATCCTTTTGAATATGTATAAAGCATCATTAAATGATAAGTGAATTTATCCTTTTCAACATAATATTAAAGAACAACAGTGATTGTAGATATTCTATTTATTAAAAAAAAAAAGTATTTATTTTGATATTGTTTTTAAGCCAATGTCAGTACATCCTAATATTTTGTATAACCCCCTGTTCAGTCCCTGTTCAGTCGTCTAGGCATCGACTTCACCAGGGTCTCGCATAAGGTACTATCCCTTCTAGGCGTAAGTGACTCCTAAGATTTCATATGGCATTTGATATTAAGTCATTTTTCGTCTTAATTTGGCGTTCATGCCAACTCGTGACCATGAGTGACCAAAGATTTTCAGTTGGATCAAGGTCTGGGGATTTTGCAGGTCCGTTAATACTTACACGACTTCTGGGTGCCTCGAAACCAGTTCTTAACGGTGCTACTGTTGTGGACTGAGGAATTATCCATTGCAATGAAAATACACACACATGTATGTAAAATATAGATATATATACATAACTGATGGCTGAAATTTAGTTCTGAGAAATTATTCTTGAGCTGTAGGCCTAGGCCAATTATTTAATAATTGTATGTAAGTAATATAAAGAGGACTTGAATTTTTT
Source organism: Macrobrachium nipponense (assembly GCF_015104395.2). Lineage (NCBI taxonomy): Eukaryota > Metazoa > Arthropoda > Malacostraca > Decapoda > Palaemonidae > Macrobrachium > Macrobrachium nipponense. The sequence goes on from NC_061104.1 coordinate 30,425,703, forward strand.
CTTTCTACCTAAACAGTCAAGATTTGTTACCTTGAGTTGTTCAAACACCAGTAATGTGCTCTTCCATGAGTATCTGTTGAAAATGATTTTTCATTACAAAAAATGACTTTGCTCCAGAACTCTGCATCAGCAGCATAGGATTCTACAGCAAAACCCAACCCCCATCTTTATGTGCATAAGATAATCTAGGCTTGATAGCAGGTGCTCATTGGTGTATGCCTAAAGCGTGCAGTCTTTTCCTTATTACGTGCACCCAGCATAACACCCAATTTGGTGTTTAATAGCTACAGCCATGATTATTGGCTGCTTCAACTATTTTGTTATCTTCGTCATCTGTGGTGAAGGGTGATTGTCCTAACCTCGGTTTGCCTTAATCTTCTGTGTTTTTCTATGACACTGAACCCACCTAGTAACAGTGCTTTTGTTTACCCCAAATATACTGGCTATATCTTTGGCATTCACGTTATTAATGTGCATTGTGATGAAAGATCTTCATTGTTCTTCGGAAGTTTCCATTTTCTGAAATAGATGCTTAGTTATTCTCCTTACTGCTGCACACCAATTTCTTTATCGCGATTTTGCATTAAACCATTCAGTTGCAAAACTATGTTCCCAGTTTCCTAATTCTATATATTTTCCATTTCTGTAAAAATATTGTATGTCGGTTCTACGTTTGGAATGTATAAAAGAGGAAATTGGCAATCTGTAAGAATCATAAATAAGAGTGCATCCAAAAAAGACTAGGCGTGCTAACCGAACTGCCTACTTCAGTGCATTCCAACTCCTATAGTCAATCGAATAGTATTTTAGCCATAGTATGGAAGTAATAACTTGTGTGACACACACACACACACACACACACACACACACACACACACACACACACACACACACACACACACACACACACACACACACACATTTATTTATCTATCTTAATATATGGAGTATAAAGAAAGAAATTTGTTGCAGTTGTAGACTACTCGCCAAACATGAACTGTGGAAAAGTAGCATGAGGAATTATGTGCCTAGATGGCAGGTGACATTGTGAAAGAGGATACAGATAAGATTTCTATGCGAGTAGTCTTGATTTGTGGTCTCTGAACTAGCTAAGTCAGAAAAGCCTCCTCCAAATTAATAGTGATTGTGAGCAGAGTTGGTCCCCAACCTCTTGAAATTTGGAGCTAATGCCACTCTAGGGAGTGGCACTTTGCTCAATCTTGGTCAGGTGAACTAAAATCTGGGTAGCATCCTTGTGATCCAGAAAATATGGTTGGTTGGCTGAAGCGGTGATGGTTGGTTGGCTGAAGCGGTGGCACCATGGAACTATAATCATGGAATGGACATGTGCGAAATCGCTGTGAGGAGTATGCTGCCATTGCAAAGGGTGGAGAGAGCGAGAGCTTTCTTATTGTGCCAATGAAGTAGAGTTGTAATGACACCAAAAAACGCAGTCAGTGCTTTGCCATTAACTGTACAAACTACATTGTATCTTTAGTGGTAAAATTTATTACACAATCCCATGGCAAAGACATGATATCATTAGTCTCAGAACATGGCATGCGTGATTATAGGATTCATTGGAAAGTGCATTGAAGAGCTTTTAACCTATGATAAATTTATTAAAATTTATATTAAATAGAATAGTAGAGTAAAAAAAAGTGTACCCAGGTAAAATTAGTATATGGATATCTTTGCTTAAACCACTGCGGCCCTGTATTTTCTACATGCATGATTATATGCATTTAAAAGGGACTTTTACGAGCTTTCAAATGAGCCTATATGAGATAGAATCTGTGGAAAATTAAGGACGAAAGAGTGAAAAAAGCGTCTGCAAGATTATGCTTTAAAAGCTTAATTCAGCGTCATCTCCACCCTTTCCCATGGCTCTGCTCAGTGACAATCAGCGTCGATACATTTATATGCATGTGTCCATTCCATGTTTATAGTTCTATGGCCAGTAAGTACTGAAGGCATTGACAGTGGAGAAATATAAGTTTGGACTTTGTAATGTTGACATCCGATGTACATGTTTTGTGCGGTAGGTCTTGCTTGCCACCAAGATGTTAAAGGCCTGGTCAATGGCCTGTGACCGTAAGAGGATAAGAGTCTGTGTTCGCGCTGATCCTTATCCTTTACTCCCGGAGACAAGCGAAAACAATGAAGTATTGCATTCAGTTGTTTTTTTACAATCTTTACATCTATAGCCAATTTTTCCTGCACATTTTGTTTCATTTTATCGCAATTAATCCCATCAAACTGAGATAATGTAACAGGCTTTCCATCCAAAGATAACTCTTGTTATAGCAAGGAAATCATTCAGTTTTTTTTTTTTTTTTTTTTTTCATACTCGAAAGTCGTCCTTACAGATAAATTCTAATTATTTCCGGACATTTGACAATATTTACTATATCATGCTTCCAAGTTAACAATTTGGAATTTTCCTGAAAGATATATTTTAAGCTGTGAACGTCTCTCTTGTTTAGGTTTCCTTCACCTGTTTTCATATCATTACAAATTTGGAGCCATAAGTCAAGATTTTGAGAAAATCATATGTTTTATATCCATCTTCATTAGTTAGGGGTGTGGCATACGTATTATTCAGTCTTTTACCTTTGAACTTTGTCTTCACATTCCTTATCTTCTACAAAGTATGAATTACTTAATTAATTAACGTTTTGCTTTTCAAGATTTTACGGCCACAAAGCTTTGTGTTAAACCATATGAATGTTTCATGAGGCATAATATATTTCAATATAATTTTCATAATGGCCTGTAAAAGAAAACTTTGTAAATCTCATTGTTTTCTCATTACTATCTTTTTCCAAATAAATTATTTCTGAGGCATATAAAAATATGGACTAAATCAAACATTTAGAAAAGTGGTCGGCTAAATTAGAGAGGGTGTGGGTATACTGTGGATAATTCAGAAAGTAATTTTTTTATATGAGGTATTTTATGATTTTGAAAGATTTCTCTTCCTTGAATAGATTATGGGTTGCAATGCTGTCTGCCATTGCAGTTTTTAAATGTTTTTGTAAAGCCTCGCTCTCTTTGATTGTGGAATACTATATCTTACGTGGGATACAGAGGAAAAATATGAAGGGAAATTAGGTAGGAGCGATGGTATGACACCAGAATGTAATTGAGGTTTGTTCCGACATTGTATACTTACCTTGAACTACTTAATAGGAGAGACTTGGATGTTATAAAAAAAAAAAATAATAATAATAATCCGGTTTCCCTTTCCACACTTTACGATCAAGGCTATTAGCACTCGACTTCAGACCTCTGTGCCTTCCTTGTTGCTGACCTGTGTGAACGCGTCAGCTTGTCGTTCTTGTGCCGGCCCTATTTCCTTTGTTTGTTTCCCTTGTGTGCGAGGGTCTGCTGTCCTGTGTGTGTGTGTGTCCTATCATGGAGCCTGACACGCCTTAACGTTGCTGTCCATGCCCTTTGGAGGGACCTGAAGGATGAGGTTGACCTGGCTCAGTTGAAGGAGTTGGTCCTGTCTGGTTGGAGGTCAATGACCTTCCTCACCACCCAGTCCATTACCCAGAGGACCACTGGAGCTTTGGAGGAGGGTCGCAGTCCTGGCTAGGTTGCCCAGGAGCCTTCCTGACATAGGCCAAGGCCCTGAGGAACTCCTCTGTGATGGGGAGATCTCTCTTCCCGGATCAAGTCGTGGAAGAATCCTCAGAACAGTGGAGGAAGGCGAGGCAGGTTTCCATCTTTCATAGGGCTTCTAACTTCAGGAACCTTACCCAAAGAAGGTCTCGGGAAGTTCCCTGGTTGAGGACCCAGAGCATGCATGGAGCCCAGCCCTCTTCCTCGAACCTGGAACCAATTTCCTAATGGAGAGAGAGAGCGAGCGCCCTCGTCCATGGCCTCTTGTCCTCTTTGCCTCATTTAGTGCTCGGAATGGGCATTTCCACAGCGAGGCAGTAGGACTAGAGGCTCCTTTTCTCTCTTCCACCATGGATGAAGGGTTTCCTCTTATATCATTGGCAGAACTGTGAGGATCTCAAAAGCTGAACCTCGGACAGTGCAGGTCCTGAGGGCCAGAACTGGACGTTGAGCCCCCCTGACGGAGGTTCCAGGTTCAAGGTCCTTCCAACCCCTGGACCCGGGCTAGGGGGAGGCTTTATAATCATAGATCTGGTCCTTGCTGGAGAAGCAGAACATGATCGCAGATGGATTAAGCAGACAGGGTCAGGTGATAGAGTCAGAATGGTCCATACACCCTGAGGTGGCAGCGGAGCTGTTCTGGATGTGGGAATCCCCCTCCCTGGACCTGTTTGCCACGAGCAGGGCATGTAGTACGGTACGGTTCGATTTATTTTTTCGTAATTCGTACCACGCATTTTTACCGTACCATAATTTTGAGTACCTCTTTTTACATTGCAGTTCATATAGACATAATAGGGCACTTTTACTACTACTACTATTACTACTACTACCACTGCCACTTCAAGAAGATTGGTGTTATGTAATACATTAATGATCTAATACAATTTTATTTTGCTAACGTTACAAAAGGAAGATGTTCAGTTATACAGTATTAGCCATTCATACAGTTTTATGTGTTGCAGCGTAATAGCATCACAGCGTCAACAATATCCTCTTTTAGACCTAGACTTTAATCATTAAGAATATAGCGCAACCCAGAGAATGTGCGCTCTACGCTCGCTTGAGTAACTTGCTGAGCAACTGCTACTTCAAGATTTTTTAGTGCACTTTCTTTTTGATAACGCCACCACTGGAAAATACACTAATTTTTCCTGATACGTGAACTTTGGCGAACATTTTGATATGCTCAGCCACTTCACTGTCTTTGCTTGCGGTATCAGTTGCTCTGCTTACATCACTGGCTCTTGAGTAATTGCTCTACAATATCTACTGACACAAGTGCTGAGTCACCTTCACCATCACTATCGCCGCTCGTGAATGAATAGTCTTTTGCCAGCATTGAGACTGACGACATAGTACTAGTAGAAGAAATAGATTTAATTTTTTTCCAGAGTCCAAGATGTATTTGACTAAGTTCCTTCTGTTCTTCGAGGAGAACATTATATCTTCTGTCAAGATACACAGCACATAGGAAAGCAGGGTTCCTATGCAGTGAATCTTGCCATTTTTCCATGGCTTGAAAGAGAAGTGGTGCTGTGACTGCATTGCTTCTTTCCAAAACAACTTTGCACTTAACCCACTGAGCAAGGAATTCTCCAGCTGTGAGATTTTTCATCTAGTGCACATGTTGCCTCAAGGAGTGGTTTCAGAGCTGCTGTTATGTCACTTATTTTCTCCCAATCTTCATCTAAAATAAGTAAAGATTCATTAGTTAGGCCAATTTGGTTCAAGAATAACTTTTTTTCAAGGACACTGTCCAACATATCATACGTTGAGCTCCATCTTGTTTCACAGTCTAGTTTTGGAAGTGATATGGAGCTGTTCTTGAATATTAAGCGCATATTTTGTGTATGCGTCTTGTTCACCACTTTCCGCACCCTACATAAGATATGTTTTACACTGTCTGTTTTCAGAACATCATGGTGTGTAAAGCGCACCTTACTGATGTAACACTTTTAGCTGCCAAGTGAATGTCATTTACTAAGTCATCTAACTTTTTTTCAGCAGCTTCCAATACTTGTTCATCATCGTTTTCTTCATTGTCACTCAAAGTTTCTTCACTGTTTCCTTCCTTCACCTGTGTATCACTCTGCATCAGTTTTCCTACTTTGATTACGTTTGATCTGTTATCCGTGGTTAACGAGTAAATTTGTTTTTCTTGTATTCCAATCTTATTCAAACAAGCTAGCAAAACTGATTTGATCTCTTCAGCTGTTGCCCTTTGTGTCATTTCCTTTATGGAGGCTGTCACTACCTTCAACTTGCCATTGATATCAGACAGCACGTTCTCCCCAAGGAAATGACGCCTATGTCGGGTGCAGAGATCTAACTTCACACAAACCAAGCGCTTATCGAACTCAGTCCTCAACTCAAAATTTTTTTTCTTTTCTCTGCGGCTTCAAGAGTCAGAGACCGAACAGCTCTTTGACTTAATGACACACCAAGCTTGTTTGCAATGGGACCCATAAGCTTTGACATGGCTGTTTTCTCAAAAACAGATAAGGACAATCCGTTGACAGTAACTGCTTCAACGACAAGTCCCTGCATCTCTTGCTTACTCATTGCGTATTCTATCACTTCCGTTTTCTTTCTTTTTTCACACGAATCTTCGCTAATTGTACTGACAAAATAATTAGATAATTATATTTTCTCTCCCGTTTCCTAGACGCATTGTTTTTGGCATTGTCCAGGAGTTTCTTATATTCCTCCGCATGTCGTCTTTTAAGGTGATCACAAATTGCTTTTTGAGTGAAGTTCTGCGCCGGGCTTCGGTGTGTATGAGTAACCACATCCAGACACAAGGCAACTTGCTGAATTCTTCGTAATGGAGAAAAGCTCAACACCAACGAACTCTCAGTGCGGACCCATTGTGAGATTCTGCAAGACAAAAAAACTAGCATATTAGATTTAAAAACGAAAAAAAATGTGCTCATGGCTTGCACACACAAAAAAAATTCTCTCTCTCTCTCTCTTCTCTCTCTCTCTCTCTCTCTCTCTCAAAACTATTATAATTTTGCTTGAATTCATTAAATAAGGAAGAGAACATCATTCGAGTCTTACCTTATGTATGATCAAGCTTCTCTACTGACTACTGCCTCCGTAGCACAAAAGCAGATTGCAGCGGCAGTCTTGTGGGCAGCAGTCAGTAGGCCTCATTGTCCTCACGGCGTTAGTGTCCTGACCTGGGCTGATGCAGTGTGCAGACAAAGTACTGACCGATGAATGATGATGGAGGGAGGGGTTAAAAATGCATTGTCACGTGTGTCTAGGCTGGGTCAAAACGGTCGCGGTTAAAGGTATTATATACCAGTTACCAACTCATTAAAAAGGGAAAATGGACCTTCTCACCTGAGCGGTAAGCCGATAAGTAGGTGGGGTCCCTGCCCAGCCTTGCTGTGACGGCTGACGGGGCAAACCCCACTGGGATATGCTTTAATTAACACCCCAGTGAGAAGACCTCTCCTAATCCTTTATGGTCACACACCTGGTTGACTGGTTGACTTGGGCAGTCAACCAGGTGTGTGACTCTTGGAGGTTGGGCAGTGTGGGCTTGACTGCTTGCGACACTTATCTGAATTTGGTACGGAAATGGTACGATTAAGTACGAAAAAAAAAAAATTTTACTTTCGTACCGTACCGAACTCGAAGGAAAATATCGCACCATAATATCGAACCGTACTTACATCCCCCCAAAAAACCGTACTGTACCGTACTATCGTACCGAACCGTACCGTACTACATGCCCTGGCCACGAGGCTAAACACAAAACTCCCGGTGTTCTGCTCCCCAGTGCTCTACCCTGCACTGGTCTGGGAGGATGAATTCCAGCAGTCGTTGGATGGTCTGGATTTGTATCTGTTCCCCGCCCTTCTAGGTGAAAGGCAAGTGCTATAACAATTGAGAAGGTGAAAATGTGCCCAAATGACGTTGGTGTCCCCATGTGTCCGGACAGAGATTGGTTCTCAGACCTCCACTCCCTAGCAGAGATCCCTGGAGGTTGCCCCTCATGCTGTACATTCTAAAGCAGCCCCACTTGGATAGGTTCCACGAAGGTCTCCAGGCTCTATTCCTTCCCGGGTGGAAACTATCGAGCGATTTTGAGCAAGGAAGGCTACTCTCAAAGATGAGCCTCGCAGATGTTGGGGTGCTTAAGGAAGTCATCTGCTGCCGTTTACCAGGTTAAATGGGCCACGTTTGCCGTCTGGTGCTGAGAGAAGGGTCTCAAGCCTCTGCAGAATTCCTGGTACACCTGAGAGTGGACAAAGGTTTCTCAGTAGCAGCTGTGAAGGGAATTAGGGCAGCCGTAGGTCAGGTCACTCGATTATTTCGAATGTGATCTTAGCCAATTTTTTCTTATATTTCACGTTGCTCTTGTTCCCAAGAGTGTAATATGTAACGTGGAGAACTTCACAGTCGTCATTAATAGTTCTTTGACCTAGAAAAAGTATTTGCTTGCACTAGAACGCTTGTTCTACAGGTCTGGGTGGTGCTGTTCCAGTAATATGGTGAGACCCCCCTTCCTGCCGGCAGGTTCTGAACGAAAGTTCTCTGCAATAGTGTTTGAAGCACATGCTATATTGTTTGGAGATAATCAATTTCGATATTATCTACTTGGCAAGCCTTTTGTCTTGGAGACCGACCACATGCCTCTGTTATATCTTGAGCCTTTCAAAGTCAAGAATGGCAGAATATCAAGAAGGAATTGACTCTTTATCCCTACAAGGACAGGGCTGTAGATGTTCCAGGTTTCTAAATTTATGGTGTAGATGTATTAAGTAGATTGTAAGAATCAGGTAGAAATTGTCTTTAAAAAAATTCCATTTCTACTTCTTTTAATATTATCAAAATCTGTGAAGGGGGTTTGTAAGGGAAATTTGATTTTTTTTAAGTGCTTATTTTATTTTTCGAACTATTGATACCTTGCCCGTAGATGGCATTGTATGAGGTTTCTTAGGTCCTAGGTGTTTGATCGTGTTGCTTTAGTGTGTGATGTTGTGAGAAGGGTATTCCATTCCCACTCCTAATTTCTCGAACATTGGAAGCTCTACTACATATGTCTATTTTTATGGTGTCTATTCATAGTGACTCGGGTATCGTCTTTATGCCCTCTTGAAACTGTTACTTAATGGGAATTGTTTTGTAATTGATGTGAATTGTTATAATCAGGTTTTTGTAGCGTAGTGATAAATGGTTTTTCATTTCTTCCATAGTATGTGACTTTAGTGTTTTGATCCAGCATTTCACGTCACAGAACCGGAGGTCAGCCTTTTATATTGGGATATATTTAAAACTGATCCTCCTATAAACAGGGAGGGTGTTTGTGTATTTCTCTGATCCGTGTGACGTCGAGCAAGCTTATGTAAAGTCTTCCATATCGATAAGGTCTATAACTACAGATTATGAAGGTTACTTTTATTTATAGTTAACTATTGGAACCGGATACAGAGTAATTACTCTTTTATTTCCCGTTGTTCCATATTTATATAATAGTATGTTGTGTAAGTTATTTGTATTGTTACTGTTTTAAAGTTTTTTTAATTTTTTTATTTAATCCACAGGTACTTGAGTAATGTTCATCCTCTATCATGTGAAAATTGCTGAGGTATTTATTAAAACTGTGCCACCTGTAGCACTAACATCACTAAGTTTTGTCATCAGCTTTCATATTACTTTTGTTATGTTCATTCTTGTTAATTGTAATATATTTAATTTCCATACTCTAACCTTTTAGATCGCTAGTTTAATAGGCTAGAATAGTCTACTAAGGGAATATATAATGAATTTATATAATATAATATATCATATATATAATATATATACACATGCATTTATATATACCTACATATATAATGTTTGTGGTGTATTGTCCGGGAGAAGACAAGAGTACACACGCACAAACTGAAACAAAGAGATCGTTATATGTTGTTGTTGTGTGTGGTTGGTAAAAACACAAAAAGAAAAAACTAGGTTACATGGGCATGAAAAATTTTTTTTTTTTTTTTTTTTTTTTTTTTGTTTTTCTTTACGCGCATCGGATAAAGGGTGTACGTTAAGAATTTTTTACTACTTTTCTACCATTATAAATTTGTATAGGACCCGAAATATACTGGGAAAATTGAAGTGTAGGTAAGATATTGCAATAATTTTGACCGAATTATGGTCGTGTGTGACTGTATGTGAGAGAGAGAGAGAGAGAGAGAGAGAGAGAGAGAGAGAGAGAGAGAGAGAGAGAGAGGGGTTAAATATTTAGTAAACTTATCTCAATGGACTGTAAGAGGGAAAGTGGAAAAATAGCTAGTAAATTCGAAACGTTCATCCCAATCACATTTTTGGGTCTGCAGGAGAACATGAGGGAATTATATTATAATGTATGATAGGATAGTTTTATTAGGGAAAAAAATAAGAAAATAAGGAAACTATGAGACGGACAGCATCGTACATTAAAATATGCATCACTTTTTTTTTTTATTGTAGTTAACTGTATAGTCTAGCAAATTACCATGACCATTTTAATCGTGCGTAAGAGCGAATGAAGTAGAAGAATAAAGAAGCATAGTAAATTATCATCAAAACTCTAAGGACTGTTTCCGTTGTAGCAATAATTATAGTAAATGACTTGCGCGTGTGTATGTGTGAGTGAGTTGTACACGTGTATGTGGTAGATATATATATATATATAATATATATATATATATATATATATATATATATATATGTTATATAAGATTTTAAAGATCCTTTGAAGGCTAAACATTCATGATCATAATTTCGTGTTCCTCTTAATGTGTAATATAATTTGTTTAGAGAGAGAGCGTATTGTACAGTAAACTCGCATTCTTCTGGTAATTGTAGTTTACTATACAAGCCTATAAATTACGAAGTATTATATTAATGTGTAAAAGCGAATGGAAGAGGAAAAAGAAGTAAATATCATTACTGACGTGAGAGTGAGGATTATACAGGAAAACCCAGTATCATAAAGGATGTGTAGTAGTCCCAATGATTTTATGACCGAATAAAGAAATTATCCTGATTATGTGTATGTGTGTTATATATATATATATATAGTTAGCCAACTGTTATCACCTTTATCGTGTGAGAGCTTTAGAAGTTAAAAATTGATGTTATGCGTTAACTTTCGTCGCATCACAATGCCTTTTTGGTTGTATATGTATTCGAGAGATGGAGAGAAATTTGACTGTATAATTCATGAAATTAACACTACCATCATAATACTAAGATAGAAGTGCAGAGTAAACCTTCGTTATTAAAGATTTGCAAGAGGGAAAAAATATCAAAAATATTCAAGGCCAAATAATCATCACTAATAATTGTGTGTGTTTGTTTTATGTAAGAGAAGGTGAAAGAGAATTATTCAGTAATATGACGTTACCACAGGAATGATGATATGAGGAAAATTTGAAAAACTGGTAAAGAGTCTTATCACATTAATATTACGTTACGTGTTCTTTGTATCTAGGAGAAAGGATTGTATGGATAACTATAATTGCTTTGGTAGTTGTACTAGTAATATTAGTTTACTATATTATCCAGTAAACTACCGTTAACATTTTATTGATTAGTTAGTGCGAATGAAAGAGGAAAGAAACAAGGGATAAATTTTGATCACAATTACATTGATGTATGAGAGAGAGAGAGAGAGAGAGAGAGAGAGAGAGAGAGAGAGAGAGAGAGAGAGAGAGAGAGAGAGAGCATCGTTTTAAAGGAAAGTGCAGTAATCTTAGTGATAATGTATGACGGTGAAATGAAGAAAAAACTAAAAGTAATATTACGTATATATATATATATATATATATATATATATATATATAATATATATATATATATATATATATATATATAATGGAAAAGAAACAAGTAAACAGTAAACTGCCGTCACATAAATTTGGTTGTATTCGTAAATATATATATATATATATATATATATATATATATATATA
>NC_061104.1:30439793-30457293 GCF_015104395.2 Macrobrachium nipponense
CAATTGTGTGTAAAAGAAAGGGGGAGAGAGGTAGAGGATTAAACAGTAAATTTTCGATATCATAATGGAATGGTAAAGAAAAAAATTTGGCAAAATTAGAAGTAACATTACACATTCATCTCTAAAGATTTATTTCTCTTATATACAAAACAAAGTTAAAAACAATCGTACAGTAACATAACGTTACCTTTGGAATCATATTAATTAGGGAAAAATGGGATTAGGTTAAGGTATATCATAAAAATAAGGTATCTCTTATTTACGTAGGAGCGAGAGAGATTTTTATTCAGTAAAGTTTGATTACTTTGGTAGTTGTAGTTTACGGGAAATTACTATTAGAATACTAATGGTGTCTAAGAGAGAGTGAATTAGAAAATAAAAACAAAGGGTAAATTATTTTCAACAAAAATTAGATGAGATTATATATATATGTATATATAATATTATATATATATATATATATATATATAATATATATATATATATATATATGACGTGGTGTGTGAGAGAGAGAGAGATTTGTACCGTAAACTACGTTTTATGATGATAGTGCGAAAAGGCGAAACTAGGAATGTAAGAAATAAAAGTTTACATTGTTCCTTTTTGTATGAAAGAAGGGGGAAAAATGGTGACTCGTAAACTATATCATAATAGTGACTTGTGTTTTGTAAGAGAGAGAGAGAGAGAGGTGGGGAGGGGTTTATACAGTAAACTATAATTACTTTGCTCGGTAGTAGTAGTTTACTGTATATTTCAGTAAACTACCGATACTACAGTAATAGTTTGTAAGAGTTAGTAATGGAGAAAGAAAGCATCATTAATGAAACTTAATATTATCATTATATTGAGCGAAAGTAGAGAAAAAAGTTAAAATTCGTTGCAATAATCATGAGGTGTTTCATTTAGAATTATATTATGCGTGTGTTTGTGTGAATGTATGTATGTATGTATTTTGGGTCTGTTGTATATGCTGTCGTGACATAGAGAGAGACATAAAGGTAGTATAGTAATTATCAATTAACGACCGCTATCATAATTTTCAGTATGTGTGATTAGAGTAAAAAAGATATTTAGGGTAATCGGGTGCTACATGATGTCGTTTTATGTGACATATATATCACTATATTTTTCTATTTTAAATGAAGATAGTCTGCAGTAGTATGTATGTATATTGCTATATACAATAAGCTCTCTTCAACTTCATATGGTAAAGCCTCCTGTATTAAGCAAAATACATAGTACTATGGTGTATAGCAATATTCATACATACTACTGCCGACTTCATTATTCCCGTGTTTTGGTTGTATATGTATGGAAGTAGGAAAGAGGTACGTAATTTTTCATATTGAACTACCATTATTTTGTAAATGAAAGTTTTATTGTATTATTCAATAAACTTCCATTCCCCTGATAATAGTAAGGAAGAATGATTAAAAGGTGAATAATAGTGTTATCAATAATTCTTTTATGTATGAGAGATAGGTAGATAGACTAGATAATAAACATTTGTTATGCAAATGGTGTTTAGTAGGGGAAATGTATACGTATTTATAGTAGGTTACTGTATAGTCCTATAAAATAACATTACCCTAATAATAATGTGTAAGAGTGAATGAGAAAAAATGGTAAATTATGACAATAAGTGATGTGAGGGGGAGAGAGAATCATAAAGGAAACTACAGTATTAATACAGATGGTATTAGAGCATAAAACAAGCAGTAAGAAATACCTTGATAATTATTACCATCTATATATATGTGTGTGTGTGTGTGCGTGCGTGCGTGAGTGTGTTTATATATTATATATATTATATATATATATATATATATAATATATATATATATATATATATATATATTATTATATATATTTATATTAAAAAAAATTTGTGCGCTGTGGAGATACGGTCACTTTACGAGGCGCACTAAATTTAACACTGTCCGTATTTGACTACATGAAGTTTATAACTCAAATCTAACATTTGCGTTTTTAACAATTCCGTCAGGTTTTCCTTTATGTGCTTTGAGGGTTTTATGTTTTGCGTTAATTTTCCGTGCGAGCGATCCAGGTTTTCTTCCAATTGGTGTCAGACGCATGATTAACTTGGAACTATGAGTCCCTTATTACATAAATTTTGTATCAGAAATTACTTTAATTTTTATCATGGTTTATTCGAGATTCCTCATTAATTCATACGTTTCTTCGTTTTTTCCTTCGGATTTCTCTTATTTTCTTTAAAAAGGCGGTTTTTATGAGGTCTGCAATGAATTATCGGGTAGTTGACAATAGCAATTTCATCACCACCACCAACTTCAAATCATTAACATGCACATCAACACATTCAGAAAATCTCGCGCAACCTACCTCCACCAAACTCACTCTCTCTCTCTCTCTCTCTCTCTCTCTCTCTCTCTCTCTCTCTCTCTCTCTCTCTCTCTCTCTCTCTCTCAGTAAGATATGTATGTATGGGTATATGTGTATGTTTATTTAAAGGAATGAAATGAAGAATTATTTATTACTGGAAAGAAAAGCATTCTTAATGACAGTACTCACACTTTCCACGATAAAATAAGGTCAGCTACTATTATATATAGCTTACTATATATATATATATATATATATATATTTTATCATATATATGATATATATATAGATATATATTATATATATATATATATATATATATATATCTATTCTATATATATATATAATTACTACTATTATCTATATCTAATAATTTCATTCTATATCTATGCGAGATCTATTATCTACTAACTCTATATCTCTATGCTCTAATAAATCTCTATTATCTCTATAATCTCTATAATCGCTATATCTCTTATCTCTATAATCTCTATAAAATATCTTCTATAATCTCTATTATCTCCTATATCCTCTATATCTCTATATCTCTATAATCTCTATATCTCTATCTCTATCCTCTTATCTCTATCTCTATCTCTATCGCTTATCTCTATCTCTATCTCTACCTATTCTCTATATCTATCTCTATTCTATCTCTATATCTATTCTATATTTATCTCTATATCTATATCTAATAGTCTATAATATCTCTATATATCTCTATATAATCTCTATATACTCTATATCTCATATCTCTATATCTATATCTCTATATCTCTATATCTCTATATCTCTATATCTCTATCTCTATCTCTATCTCTATCTCTATCTCTATCTCTATCTCTCTCTATCTATCTCTATCTCTATCTCTATCTCTATCTCTATATCTATCTCTATATCTATCTCTATCCTCTATCTCTATATCTATATATATATCTATATATCTCTATATATCTCTATATATCTATATCATCTCTATATATCTATATATTTCTATATATCTATATATCTATATATCTCATATCTATATATCTATATATTCTATATATATATATCTTATATATATATATCTATATATATATCTATATATATATATCTATATATATATCTATATATATATCTATATATATATATCTATATATATATATATCTATATATATATATCTATATATATCTATATATATATTACTATATATATATCTATTATATATATCTATATATATATATATATATATATATATATATATATATATATATATATATATATATATATATATAAAACACACACACACACACACACACACACACACACACACACACACACACACACACACACACACACATTACTATATGAGGGAGAGAGAGAAACTCGTGATACATAAGCCAACCGTTATCATCATGATTGTGTCGTAGGAATAAAGTAAAATTGAATAGTTTAACCTTTCATACAATAATTTCAACGTTTTGGCTTCACGTAAATATAAGCGAGAGAGAGAGAGAGATTCCGTAAACTACCATTATTTTGGTAATGACAGTTACTTTATAATTTTTCAACTGCCATTTGTGTAACAACAAGAATATATGATAAAAAGAAGAAAAACGGCATCGTAATAAATGTGATGTATGATCCGTTATGATAAGTGTGTGTAAATGAAAAAAAGTAGGAAATAAAGGAATAAAGCTGAACATTCGTCACAATTTTTTCATTAGAGAAAGAGAGCATGGAATTACACACAATGTGATGTTGTTACCAAAGGACAGATATTCATTAGAGAAATAATAGGAGACAGAGGTAAAAGTGTACACTATCATTTTATCAAAATAAGAGTGACGTGTGCTTTTATATATGTGTGAGAGAGAGAAATTATTGTATAGTAAACTATAATTACATAGCTAATTGTAGTTTACTGTATAATTATATAATATACCATTACCATATTAATGGTGTGTTGGAGCAAATGAAAAAGAAAGAAGTTAATGTTTGTCACAAAAAAGTGGTATACGAGAGAGAGAGAGAGAGAGAGAGAGAGAGAGAGAGAGAGAGAGAGAGAGAGAGAGAGAGAGAGAGAGAGAGAGAGAGGTGCATCATAAAAGAAACTGCAATAATCAATGATCGTAAATAAGAGAAAAAAAATAGCCCTAATAATGACATTTTATATTTTATATATATATATATATATATATATATATATATATATATATATATATATATATATATATATATATATATATATATATAGGTTGGGCTGAAGTGCAGTTCATTGGTACTTAATATAAACAAACATGTTTTGATGTACACACAGCCTAAACACGAGTATCTCTAATTCAAGTATACGCTGTAGGGGTATTTCTGCGTAAATGAAGTTGCTTCTATTCGTTTTAAAACTCATAACCGTTTCAGTTCAGAAATCCAATGGATTGTACTAGCCTGGTGTACTGGCGATCCCCAGAATTTTAATATGGAAGTGAACAAATTATACCAGCCTTATATAAACTATACTTAAATTTTTTACAATTAAATCAATAATTAATAAACAACAATTACAAAATAGTAAGAATAAATGTAACGAAAGTACTGGATAAGCTGGTGATATCTATCAAAAAAATTTTTTTTTATAAACTTACTTTAAACAAATGATTGTAGGAACCTTGAATATTTACAACTTTGAATTTGTAGGGGTGAAGTGTCAACACTTTGATGTTCTGTCCATCTTTCCTCTGAAAGATTTAGGATATACCAGAAAGCTATTCTCAGTCTCTAATACGAAAGTTTTGACAAGTAGATAATATTGAAATCCAGCAACACTACATAATATTTATTTAAATAATATATACAAATATATATAATATATATATATATATATATAATATATATATATATATTTACATAGAATATAATGAAATTCAGTAATTCATTGACAAAATTTTATTATTAGATATATAATATAATATAAATATATAAATAACATATTCCCTTGGTGGATTTTTATAACCTGATGTAATAGCAGTCTAAAAGGATTGAGTATGGAAGTGTGCGCAAATGATATTATTATTCTATAAAAAAAACAACACTAAAATTATCACAATTAAACCAACAATTAGAAGCAAAGTACAGAGTAACAAGAATGAACATAACAAAAGTAGTATGGAAACTGATGACAATACTTAGTGATAATGTTAACGCTACAGGTGGCACAGTTTTAATGATTAACTCCAGAAGAATTTTCACATGAATAGAGAATGGACAATACCCAAGTACCTTTTGTTCAAATAAATATAGATTAAAAACTCACTACAAAAACAAGTTTACAAAACCAAATTGCAATTACACGTTACACAATACGACTGATTTACACAACATACTATTACGTAAATATGAAACCATGTCAAATAAACGAGTAATTACTCTGTATCCGGTAACAATAGGTACTACTGCAGTGAACAGTAATGTTCATGACCTCTAGTTGGAGCCTCATGTTACTACATCGAGATACAGAATACTTTACATCTGTTTGGAAGACGGCATATGGATCAGGGGAATACACAAACGCCCTTACCTTTGAAAATGGGCATATGTAGTGTTCAGTAAGTTGCTGTTGTTGTTGTTTTTTTTTTTTTTAATAGCTTCCAATGACCGTGAACGAGAAATTAGGAGTGGATGTGGAATACCCTTCTCACAACACCCTGACTTGAGCAACAAGGCTTTACACCAAGGATCTTATGAAACTCATACAATGCCTAGTCCGATAAACGAAGCATTTAAACAAAAATTTAATTTCTCTTACAAACCCCCATCACAGATTTTAATATTATAAAACAAGTAGAAATGGAATTTTTTTGAAGACTAACCTCTACCAGAATCTTACTATCTGCTTAATATATCTGCACCTTAGTTATAGGAACCTGGAATATCTACAGCCCTGACCTTGTAGGGATAAAGTGTCAAACCCCACTTTGATGTTCTGCCATTCTTGTGTTTGGAAGGCTCAAGATATACCATAGGCCTATGGTCGGTGTCCAAGACGAAAGGCTTGGCAAGTCGATAATATCGAAATTTATCATCAATCAATATAGAATGTGCTTCATACTGTTGTGCACTACTTTCGTTTAGTCAACTTGCATTTTGCTAGCATAATCGACAGGCATAGGTGTATCACTATGGTAATGGAACAACACCTCCCACACCTGTAGAGGAAGCGTCCATGAGGAAGTAAATACCTTTACGACAGTTTCAGCTTCCGACACTTTCTACTTGTATTCTTCAGAATTTATTTTCAGTTTTTTGATGCATGTTCCATGATTACGACGCTGATCTGGCGGCAGAAATAGTACTCTAAAAAGGCTAAATGATCAATATAGAAAGTTTTATAAATTTTTCATAAAAGTAAAGCATTATAAGTAAGGTGTCCTTAAGGTTTATGACGCATCTAAAAATCGTAACCACTGTTTTAAACTAGGGACTACCTGTGCACTTTCGGAAGGCTAGAAGGGATTTAAATTCCTACACGAATGACAAAAGTATTGCCTGGCATCGGCCAGAAATTCACCGATACCACAAAAACTAACTGATAACACGATACCGATACTTTGCACTGGTATTAAGTGAATCTCTTGAAAGAAATTTGGCATTAGAATAATTGAATAATTGATCTTGAACATCGGATTATTGGCTCGATACCAAAGGGAGTGATTGAAATTATAACTGTTACTAATATCATATTCATCGTTGCACCTGTGGGAATTTTTATATATCAATATTGGCAATTTTAACGACTGTACTATTACACACAACTTCTCGTCAGACTGTTTAGAAATTCCTAATTATTGATACAGGATAAAGGTTTCATTTATGTAATTCCCAATGCTCTTCATGTTTTCTGTGTTAGAAACCTTGAAAATCTGGCTATAAAGGTTTTCTTGGGTGTATTGGAAATAGTATGTGATCAGGAAAAATTAAACTGGGAGAATTTGTTATAAGTCGTGGTTTATGTTATTGAGATGAACCTTTTAGAGAGAGAGAGAGAGAGAGAGAGAGAGAGGGAGTGTTCCAGAAAATAGGGATAAGGAAGTAGGTGTTTAATTTAACACCTATTGGATTTGACAAAGATACACTTCCGGTAAGAGGCGTAGTGGTGGTCGATGATAGTGGTTTAGAGGTATGCGGGCATGTTGGGGGAATGAAGGGGTTGAAGGTAAGGAAGTATGAAGAGTTGGTGGAGGATTTAGGAATGAAAGAGGTGGAGGGGGAAAGAGTTGATTTTTGCTTGATAATGGCGGTGGTTATGCTAGTTTCCTTTGATATTACCCTGATTTGAGCCAGGGTGACAGGTTTAAAGCCTATAAGTGGTGGACATCCTGTCTAGGTTCTATCAGGTTCAGTCCATATTCGGGCCAGTGGGCTGCCCATGTAGACGTGAACTCCGGTAAAAAAGAAAAAAAATGGCTACTTGCACAATTGGAGCTAATGCCTACTTTTTGGTAGCAGTTTGCCCTGTCATTTTCAACTTAGTTGTTTTGGCATTTGTTTTTCGGAGGTCTAGCCCCTTGAACATTATCTTTGTAGAAACTCTTCGAGTGTTCTTTATTTCTATTGTCCCCAAGAGTGTAGCACATAATATGGAAAACTTAATGGTTTTCACTTGGGAGTTGTTCGTGATCTATTATGCAGTCACTCAGGCTAAATTTTTCAACCGTTAATGGGAACTGCTCAGAGGGTATCGCCACCATTCCAGCACAACTGGTAAGGTAAGGATGTGGAGTTGTAGGGAAGGCATATCATTTTAGGTCTTTGAAGGTATATGTTGCTTGAGCTTAACCTGTATGTTCACCTTAAAACTTGCGTGTTAGTAAATAAAGGGTGTATGATGAAGTACTTATCCAGATAATGGTGGGTAGAATACAATGGAGATATAGCCTTAATGTTTATGTATGTATGTATGTTTTTTAGGAAGAGGTATGGAAGTGACTTGTTGTTTCATGGTAGATTGCTGTGGTTCATACACTTGTACAATTGCCTTATAAAATATTGCATCAGTTCGGCAATAAGGCTTATAGCCAGGATATTTAGCAAGAGTTATTTGGCAACTATTTGCCTGGTTGTGCAGGCACACAAACTGCCATTCAATTCACGGATGATGTTCCCTGGTGACAGTTTCTCAGTAAGTAGCAAATTAATATTGATCTGTTATTTTTGTGAGCTTCAGCCTACAAAATTTTGGCGGGATCTGAAGACCGTTTTTGTTTTTTCACAGAGAATTTGCATATGTTTTGCGAATGCAGAGTGGTAAACAATCTATTCATTACTTACTTTTTGTATATTTATCGTATGAAAAAATATATAAAGATGAATAATAACTTGAATGTGTGGCTAGATAGGCATACTAATCTTCACCTGCTCCGAGGAAAGGGAGTATCATATAATTTACATATTTTTTGTTCATAAGCTTTTCTATGCTATTACATTATCATAACCAATGATATTGGCTTTTGCAGCCGTTGTATAAGTGTATAATTAATCATAAGACTTGTCCTATTTGGTGTGAATTATTCATTCCTTAAACGAGAAGTATTTATATTTTCATAGTGAGGTAAAACAGAAAAAACAAATTAAGTTATATAATTATATATATAACATCGACAATGTTGCAGTACATAATTGACAGCGCGTAGAAAGTCGAACTGTAACGTAACAGTAAAAACTTTTCATACACTAAAAATATAAACAAATAGAAATTTTTATTAATCCTTTTCAATATATACATAACAGATGGCTGAAATT
This sequence comes from Macrobrachium nipponense, assembly GCF_015104395.2. Lineage (NCBI taxonomy): Eukaryota > Metazoa > Arthropoda > Malacostraca > Decapoda > Palaemonidae > Macrobrachium > Macrobrachium nipponense. The sequence goes on from NC_061104.1 coordinate 30,448,936, forward strand.
TAGTTCTGAGAAATTATTCTTGAGCTGTAGCTTAGGCCTATTATTTAATAATTGTATGTAAGTAATATAAAGAGGACTTGAATTTTTTTTTTCTACCTAAATAGTCAAGATTTGTTACCCTGAATTGTTCAAACACCAGTGATGTGCTCTTCCTTGAGTATCTGTTGAAAAAGATTTTTCGTTACAAAACATGACTGCTCCAGAACTCTGCATCAGCAGCATAGTATTCTATAGCAAAACCCAACCCCCATCTTTATGTGCTTGAGATAATCTAGGCTTGATAGCAAGTGCTCTATGGTGTATGCCTGAAGCGTGCAGTCTTTGAACTTTGACTTTGCATTCTTTATCCTTTACCAATTATGAATTACTTTGATACAAAGGACTATTTCAGCAGAAAATGGCAAGTTTCCCTTTCCAAATGATAAAATTGCTTCAATACTAGATTCATTGAAAGTTTTCAGAACCAGATTAACGTTTTGCTTTTCATGATTTGACGGCCACAAAGCTTTCTGTGTTAAATCATATGAATGTTTCAAAAGGTATTTTCCCTCTAAAGAGTACAGCTTTGATTACTAGGTGATTAATGGGGCATAATGTATTTCAGTATAATTTTCATGATAATGGCCTGTAAAAGAAAACTTTGTAAATTTCATTGATTTCTCATTACTATCTATTTATTCAAATAAATTATTTCAGGCATATAAAAATATGGACCGAGTGAAACATTAAGAAAAGTGGTCAGCTTATTTGGAGTGGGTTTGGGTATACTATGAATAATTTAGAGTAATTTTTTTATATGAGGTATTGTATGTTTTTGAAAGATGTCTCTTCTTTGAATAGATTATGGGTTGCAATGCTGTCCGTCATTGCAGTTTTTAAATTTTTTCCAGGCCTCGCTCTTTTCGATTGTGGAGTATCTCTTGCATTGGATGCAGAGGAAAAATATGTAGGGCAATTATGTGAGAGTGATGGTACGACACCAAATGTAATAAATGTTTGTTCTGACATTGTATACTTACCTTGAACTACTTAGGAGAGACTTGGATTTTAATCTGGTATTTGCCTGCCTGCCGCGCCCGCGCAACCCACCACCCAAAAACAAAAAAAAAAAAAAAAAAAAAAAAAGTATCCGGTTACCTCATCTACACCCTACGGTTAAGGCTGTGAGCCCTCGACTTCCACCCTCTGTGCCTTCCTGGTCACTGACCTGTGTAAACGCGTCAGCTCATGGTTCTTGTGCTGGCCCTATTTCAATTTTTGTGTGAGGGTCTCCTCTCCCCCGTGTGTGTTTGTGTGTATAACTTCTATCATGGAGCCTGACACGCCTCAACGTTTATGTCCACACCCTGAAAGATGAGGTCGAACTCGCTTATTTGAATTAGTTGGTCCTGTCTGGTCGGAGGTCAATGAGCCTCCTCACCACCCAGTCCATTACTCAGTGGACCACTGGGGAGCACTGGAGGAGGATTTCGGTCCTGGCTAAGGTTGCCGAGGAGCCTCTCCAACAGAGAGGCCAAGGCCCTGAAGAACACCCTTGTGATGGGGAAGTCTCTCTTCCCAGATCAAGTCATGGAAGAGTCCTCTGAACAGTGGTGGAAGGTGAGGCAGGTTTCCATCTTTTATAGGGCTTCCAACTTCAGGGACCCTACCCAGAGAATGTCTCAGGAAGCTTCCTGGTTGAGGCCACAGAGCAGGCACGCAGCCTAGCCCTCTTCCCCGAACCTGGAACCAATTTCCGGATGAGAGAGAGAGAGAGTTTGTCTCCTTGAGAGCCACCCCTTCTGCCTCCTGTAGAGCTTGGAATGGCTGCTTCCACAGGAGGCAATAGGATGAGAGGCTCCTTTTCTCTCTCCCTCCATGGGTGGGGGTGACAGTTACTGGATCCCCTAACTAAACGTCGAGCCTCCCTGACGGATGTTCCAGGTTCATGGTCCTTCCAACCCCTCGACCAATGCTACGGGGAGGCTTTATATTCATAGATCTGGTCCTTGATATAGAAGAGGTGAGTGATCGCAGATGGGCTAAGTAGACAGGGTCAGGTGATAGGGTTGGAATGGTCCCTACACCCTGAGGTAGCGGCGGAGCTGATCATGATGTGGGAATCCCCTTCCCTGGACCTTCTTTGCCAAGAGGCTAAACTCAAAACTCCCGGTGTTCTGCTCCCCAGTGCTCTACCCTGCACTGGTCTGGGAGGACGAGTTCCAGCAGTCGTTGGACGGGCTAGATGTGTATCTGTTCCCCGCCCTTCTGGGTGATAAGGCAAGTGTGAACCAACTAAGAAAGTGAAATGGTGCCCAAATGACGTTGGTGCCCCCATTTGGCCAGACAGAGAGTGGTTCTTGAACTAGCAGTGCAAGATCCCTGGAGGTTGCCCCTCATGCGGGACAGTCTGAATCAGCCCCACTACAAAAGGTTCCAAAAAGTTGTCCAGGCTCTATTCCTTCACGGGTGGAGACTATCGAGCGATTGTTTAGCAAGGAAGGCTACTCTCAGAGAGTGGTCTTGGAGATGTCGGGGTACCTCTGATAGTGGACTGAGGTTTCTCGGTAGCAGCCGTGAAGGGAATCAGGGCAGCCCTAGGTGAAGTCTTCGTCCTGAAAGGGCTGGATTTATGGGACTCCAGACAGCTGTCCCAATTAGGGACAGCAGGAGCATCAGTTCTGGTGATCAGTTGAGGGCAAGTTTCTTGGACTATGCTTTTGAACATGGTGATTCTCATCATATATATACTGATGGTTCGAAGGGTTCTGATGGTGTTGGTTGCTCTGTAGTGACTAGTGATAATATTATTAAAAAGAAGCTTCCATCTAATTCCTCTGTTTTTACAACTGAACTGCTGGCAGTTTTGACTGCTCTTAAATATATTTTTTATAGTTCTTGTACTAACAAGGTTTTTACCATTTTTACCGACTCTTTTGAGTGTTTTATCTTCTCTTAAAAGCCTAGTCTCTTTTCACCCTTTAGTGCAAGAAGTACAAGATTGGTTTTATCTTTTAATTAATAGAAGAGGTTTTTCTGTTAGGTTTTGTTGGGCTCCGTCCCATGTTGGAATTGTTGGGAATGATCGAGCCGATGCTGCTGCTAAGGCTGCAACTAGGCTTAGGCACATTTCCAGCATGGGCGTCCCTGTTTCCGATTTTAAAAGTACCATTCGATTTTATTGTAGTGACCAGTGGCAGGCCCACTGGTCTACTTTAGATAATAATCTTAAATTAAAGTCGATTAGGCCTTCTGTTCATCCTTGGCCTCATAGCCGGATGGATAGAAGGTCTGAGATAGTTTTAGCTAGATTACGTATTGGCCACACTAAATATACTCACGGGTATCTAATGATGAGTGGAGCGGATAGGCAGGTTCCTCGCTGTTCCACCTGTCATGTGGATTTGACTGTGGTGCATATTTTGCTGGCAAATAAGTCTCTTGCCGATATTTTAGGTGAAGGTGCTCAGGCAGAGCAAATTATGACATTTTTAAAAAATGTCTTTTTTACGAATTGTAATTTTCTTTTAATTATTTTAGGTTTCTTGTTTGGTTTTTATGAATGAATGATTTGTATGTTAGACCGGTTTTGTGTATGTTTGTTTGTGGGTCAGTGACTTTTTATTCTTATGATATATATGCGCTGAATGGCCCCTCGGCTCCGGCGCTTGGCTATGTGCCAAAAATTTTATAATCTAATCTAATCCAGACAGCTGTCGATGCTTATCAGGAGCTTCAAGCAGTCTGCTCCTCCTTGAAGGCCCCACAGTTGGAAGTCGTAAGGGTGCTGGATGCCCTGAGGAAAGCCTCCGTTGAAGCCCCGCAAGTCCTTCATGTACAGGGAACTAACGTTGAAGACGGTCTTCCTACTGGCCTTAGCTTACACCAAGAGAGTGGGGAGCTTCATGGCCTGTCCTGCGATGTTTCCCACTCGAATGGGTAGAAGGAGCTTTTCTTTTATGTGCCCTTTGTGGCCCAGACCTTGAATCACTCGTTTGTGAACGACAGGTTCTGAGAGTTCTCGTACCCTTCCATTGCCAAGTCAGACGATCCTGAAGACCCACTCTTATGTCCGGTCCGGGCGGTGAGGAAGTACCTAAGTAGGAACGTCTTGTTCAGGCCAGCAATTAGGAACCAGCCAGGAGAAGAACGCAATTTCAAACACCACCATCTCCTGGTTAAGAGAAACGATCAGGAGAGCATACGAGGGGACTGGTTTTCATTTTCTGAAAAAGACCAGGCTCCAAGACATCAGGGGCATTGGGCCCTTTCTGACCATATCGAAGACCCTTATGGTCAACCAGATTCTAAGAGCCGGAGTGTGGAACAGACAGTCGACCTTCACGGCCCACTACCTGAAGGACTGCACCCGAAAATCATTCGATTTTTTCGAATATGATCTTTGCCAATTTTTTCTTATATTTGATTTTACTCTTGTCAGAGTGTAGTATGTAGCATGGAGAACTTCACGGTCGTCCATAGGAGTTTTTTTTTTTTTACCTAGAAAAGGTATTTGCTTGCACTTGGACGCTTGTTCTACATGTGTGGGTGGTGCTCTGAACGAAAGTTCTCTAAAATAGTATGTGAAGCAAATGCTATATTGTTTGGAGATAATCAATTTCGATATCTGCTTGGCCGACTACAGTCCTCTGCTATATCTTGAGCCTTTCAAAGCCAAGAATGGTAGAATATCAAGATGGAATTGACACTTTATCCCTATATGGTCAGGACTATACATATTCAAGGTTCCTAAAATTATGGTGCGGATTTATTAAGTAGATTGTAAGAATCAGGTAGAGGTTCAGTCTAAAAAAATTCCATTCCTACTTTTTTTTAATAATATCAAAATCTGTGAAGGGGGTTTGTAAGGGAAATTTGATTTTTGTTTCTCGAACTATTGATACCCATGCCCGTAGATGGCATTGTATGAGGTTTCTTAAGTCCTAGGTTTTTGATCATGTTGCTTAAGTCTGTGATATTGTGAGAAGGGTATTCCACTCCCACTCCTAATTTCTCGAACATTGAAAGCTCTTCCAAAAAACAGGACCTTCTAGTAAATATTACGTATATCTATTTTTATTGTGTTTGTTCATAGTAACTTATTTTGCGGCTTACTGTGCATGCTAAGGTATCTTCTTAATGCCCTTTGAAACTGTTGCTTAATGGGAATTGTTTGGTATTTTTATGAATTGTTATAATTATGTTTACGTAGCGTAGTGGCAAATAGTTCATTTTTTCCGTAGTATGTGACTCGAGTGTTTTGGTCCAGCATTTCACGAATCAAAACCGGAGGTCAGCCTTTTATATATATTTAATACGGATCCTCTTATAAACAGGGAGGGTGTTTGTGTATTTCCCTGATCCGTATGACGTCGAGCAAGCTTATGTCCAGTCTTCTGTATATGTATATCGATAATACTATAAGGCCTATAAGTACAGGTTTTATGAACGTTACTGTTGATTGTAGTTGTTAAGTATTTGAACGTGATACAGAATAATTATTCTTTTATTTCCCATGGTTCCATATTTATATAATAGTATGTTGTGTATTTTATTCGAATTGTTTTTATTTTTATTTTTTTTTTTTTAAATCCACAGGTACTTGAGTAATGTTCATACTCTACCATGTGAAAATTGTTGAGGTATTCATTAAAACTGCCACCTGTAGCACTAACACCACTAAGCTTTGTCATCAGCTTTTATATTACTTTTGTTATGTTCATTCTTGTAAATTGTAATATATTTAGTTTCCATACTCGAACCTTTTAGATCGCCAGTATAATAGGCTAGAACAGTCTCCTAAGGGAATTTATAATGAATTTATATATATAATATAATTATATAATATATGCACACATGCTTTTATCTATACCTACATATATAATATACATGTGTCCCGGAGATGACAGAGTACACACGGACACAAACTGAGACAAAAGAGATCGTTAGATGTTGATGATTGTGGGGAAAAAAAAGAAAGAAAGAAAAAAAAACTTGGTACCTTGGCATGATTTTTTTTTTTTTTTTTTTTTTTTTTTTTTTTTTTTTTTTTCTCTCTCTCCAAGTAAGCGCATCGATAAAAGGAGGTTGAGAGTATTTTTACTACCTCGACCATTATAATAGTAGGACGAATAATAAAGGAAAATAGAAGTGAAGGTAAGATATTGCATTAATTATGACTATGAATTATGGTTGTGTGTGACTGTGAGAGAGAAAGAGAAGATTAAATAGTAAACTTATCTCAATCGACTGTAAGAGGGAAAGTGGAAAAATAACTAGTAAATTCGAAACATTCATCCCAATAATTTTGGGTGTACAGAACGAGAGAATTGTATTATAATGTAATTGTAGGAAGCTTATTAGGTGAAAAAATTAGAAAATTAGGGAACTATGTAATAATTGTATGAGACGGACAGCAGCGTGCATTAAAATATCATTACTTTTTTTTTTATTGTAGTTAACTGTAGTTAGCAAATTACCATGACCATATTAATCTTGTGTAAGAGCAAATGAAAGAGAAGAATAAAGAAGCATATATATAATATATAATATAATATTATATCTAATATTATATATATATATTGTCACCAATGCAAGTATATTTTTTACCAGGTGGTATGGTAGCGATGTAATGGCCTTGTTATAATAATACAAGTCGGCGGGCAATAATAGAAAATTTACCACCAAAACAAAATAGGTCTGTTGTAGTTTATCACTGAATTATGTTCACTTTAAACTTAACTTACTTAGCACTTAATATTAAACCACTTAATAAATAATCTAATAAACCCAAAACACCAAGATCCAGGCACAAGAATATGGAAACACCCGAGAAACATTGAACTTAAAAAAAAAAAAAAAAAAAAAAAAAAAAAAAAAAAAAAAAAAAAACACACTATAATGCACCCACTAATATATAATAATGATCACGTTTTACACCACAATTAAGCATCAATATAAAATAGCGAGCAGATGTTGACTGTATGAACAGCTGTGATACTCTAATCTGTTACATTCTTTTCAGAACAAATTTAAACTTTTTAAAAGTACTGGACTAGAGAATGTCCAAGGAGCATTTAAACAGGAACAGAAAGTGCTTAAATACGAATAGAACAATTTAATAAGAATGTTTGTTTACAGGAAAATACAAAAACTGTATTTTTAATCATTCTTTTTTATTTACAATATTTAATGTGACAGCTCGTCACTTATATATATATATATATATATATATATATATATATATATATATATATATATATATATATATATTATATATATATATATATATAGTTTACTGTATAAACCTATAAAACGACGAAGTACTATATTAATGTGTAAAAGCGAATGAAAGAGGAAAAAGTAGTATAAATATCATTATTGACATGAGAGAGAGAGAGAGGATTATATAGGAAAACAGTATTATAAAGGAGTGCAGTACTACCAATAATTGACCGAAAAAAGAAATTATCCTGATATTTCATATATATATATATATATATATATATATATATATATATATATATATAATATTGTGTGTGTGTGTGTGTGTTAGCCAACTGTTATCATCTTTATCGTGTGAGATCTATAGAAGTTAATAATTGATGCTAAGCGTTAACTTTCATCGCATCACTATGCCATTTTGGTTGTATATGTATTCGAGACATAGAGAGAAATTTGACTGAATTATTTATGAAATTAACACTACTATCATAATACTAAGAATGGAGATAGGCGCGAAATGAAAAGTATAAGATATTATGGCAATAATCGTTATATATTACTTGTCTATATTTTTCTGTAAGATAGAGATACAGAGTAAACCTTCGTTATTAAAGATTTGCAAGAGGGGAAAAAATGTCAAAAATATTCAAGGCCAAATAATCATCACTAATAATTGTGTGTGTTTGTTGTATGTAAGAGAAGGTGAAAGAGAATTATTCAGTAATATGACGTTACTACAGGAATGATGATATGAGGAAATTTTGAAAAATGGTAAAGATGGGTCTTATCACATTAATATTACGTGTTCTTTGTATATAGGAGAAAGGATTATATGGATAACTATAATTGCTTTGGTAGTTGTAGTAGTAGTAGTAGTAGTTTACTATATTATCCAATAAACTACCTTTAACATATTAATGATTTGTAAGTGGGAATTAAAGAGAAAAAAGAAACTAGGGATAAATTTTCATCACAATGACATTGATGTATGAGAGAGAGAGAGAGAAAGCATCATTTTAAAGGAAAGTGCAACTGCCGTCACATAAATTTGGTTGTATTTGTAAAGAGAGAGAGAGAGAGAGATTTTTATAGCTTAAACTACCATTAATTTGGTATTCGTAATATATTCTATAATTCAGTAAACTATCAGTACCG
>NC_061104.1:30459793-30517220 GCF_015104395.2 Macrobrachium nipponense
TTTCTATTATATGTATGTATGTAGCTATATGTGTGTTTATGTAATACATATATATATATATACTATATTATATATGATATATATATATATATATATATAATATATATATATATATATATATATATATCAACGGTTTGTGTGTGCGAAAGAGACATATTGGGACCGTAAACTACGTTTATGATATTAGTGCGAAAAGGCGAAAGTAGGAATGTAAGAAATAATAGTTTACATTTTTTTCTTTGGTAAGAAAGAATGGGAAGAAATGGTGACTCGTAAACTATATCATAATTGTGACTTATGCGTTGTATGAGAGAGAGAGAGAGAGAGAGAGAGAGAGAGAGAGAGAGAGAGAGGTGGGAAGGGGTTTATACAGTAAAACTATAATTACTCTGCCTCGGTAATAGTAGTTACTGTATATTTCAGTAAACTACCGATACTACAGTAATTGTTTGTAAGAGTTAGTGATGGAGAAAGAAACCAAACCATCATAAATGAAATTTTTTATATTATCATAGAGAAGGGCTAAAATTTGGATTACATAATATATATATAATATAATATATATAGATATATATATATAAATATATATATATATATAATATTATAATAGTGTGTGTTGTTGATAGAGACGGAGAATACAAAGCGATGATTATATATTATTAAACTTACAAATGTTGTGTATTAGGTAAAAAAGGATGATGTGTAAGTGTCATACATCATAATGATTTGGGTGTGTGTGTGACCGATACAAAGATTATTCGCGTGAAACTACTTTTACTTTTGTAATGGCAGTTCACTGTATAATTAGGTAAAGTTATAAAACATAATGAAATAATGGTAAAGCTTAAAATATCGCCAATAATTGGTAAATGAATTTTATGTCTGCGTGTGAGAGTTGGTAAAATAAAAAGTGAACGGTAAACATTCCTCGTTACGAACCTTGTAGCCTTTTATGACAGAGATAGAGAGCATAAAAAATGCCACTAATCGTTCGTATATATATATATATAAATATATATATATATATATATATATATATATATATATATATATATATAATATATATATGAATGTATGTATTTTTTTGAGACGGAAGATGAAGATGATCCGTATAATAACCAGAGGAAAAATGTAGTATGCTGCAGAATATCGGAATAATGATTATGTGTGTGTGTGTGTGTGTTTCAGATAGACAGATAGTATTAGTGAAATCCTTTATCACAATGGTAAGATAAAAAAAAAAAATTGGATGTAAGTTAGGCTAAACATTCATTATTATGGTTTTGGTTGCCTTTGATGTACTAGAGATAGAGAGGAGAAAATTGTACGGTAGACTAATAATATAATAATAATTTATATGCTTATAAACTACCATTGCGACAGTAATAGTGTATAAGAGCAAACGGAAAGGAAAAAAGAATAATGGGTGAACTATTATTATAATGATTTTGTCAGAGAGAGAGAGAGAGAGAGAGAATCATAAAGTAAACTCCTTTAAATGTATTGATTATGTGGAAGCAAAAAAGAGGAAAATGTTAGTTTCAGCAGAATAATGTTTCTCTCTCTCTCTCTCTCTCTCTCTCTCTCTCTCTCTCTCTCTCTCTCTCTCTCTCTCTCCGTAATGAATGTATTTGGTTTTTCGAAACATACAGATAGAGTTGATTTATAATAACCGACGTCCAATATGTAATGAGGGAAATAAATTCAAGGTTTATAAGATCGTGTGGGTGCGAGGGAAGGAGAGATAGAGAGATAGCATTCTAGTCAACAACAATTACTATAGTAATAATATATTGTGTACTTGTAAAATACCATTACCATACTAATGGCGAATCCGGAAATATGAAAGAGAAGAAAGTAGTAATGGGTTAATTATTACAGCAATGAGAATGAGAGTGACCATCAAAAACAATACAATGAGAATGAGAGAGAGCATGAAAAAGAATACCACTGAAATCGTATTGATGGTTGATAGCAAAAACGAGAAGAAAATAATGGTGACTCTCTCTCTCTCTCTCTCTCTCTCTCTCTCTCTCTCTCTCTCTCTCGCTATATATATATATATATATATATATATATATAATATATATATATATATATATATATATATTTATTGTTAGTGTATTTTTCTGAGACAAAGATTAAGGTGATAGCACATTTACCAGCCGGTTATTTGTAAAGGGAGAAAAATGTTGGGTGTAAAATAGCTGAATAATGAGTTTGTGTTTGCCATCACAATTGTGTGTGTAAAAGAAAGGGGGAGAGAGGTAGAAGATTAAACAGTAAATTTTCGATATCATAATGGGAGTGGTAGAGGAAAAAAAATGGCAAAATTAGAAGTAACGTTACACATTTATTTCTCTTTTATATACAAAAACAATGATAAAAAGAATCGTACAGTAACATAACGTTACCTTTGGAGTTATATTAATTAGGGGAAAAATGGGATGAGGTGAAGGTAAACTATCATAAAAATAGTTTGATTACGTTGGTAGTTGTAGTTTACCGGAAATTACTATTAGAATATTAATGGTGTCTAAGAGCGAGTGAATTAGAAAAGAAAACAAAGGGTAAATTATTATCAACAAAAAATTGAATGATAAATATAATAATATTATTATATATATATATATATATGTATTTATATCTATATATATATATATATGAAGAAAAAGGGAAAAAAAAAAATTTATGGTAGTGTATACATTTTATATATAATATATTAATATATCTATAATTATTATTATTATATATTATATATTATATATATATATATATATATATATATATATATATATATATATATTATATGTACGTGTTTGTGAGAGAGAGAGAGACATATTGGGACCGTAAACTACGTTTATGATATTAGTGCGAAAAGGCGAAAGTAGGAATGTAATAAATAAAAGGTAACATTGTTCCTTTTTTGTAAGAAAAATGGTGACTCGTAAACTATATCATAATAGTGACTTATGCGTTGTATGAGAGAGAGAGAGACGAGAGATTTAGGATGAGACGATCCGAGAGATGAGAGAGAGAGAGAGGTTTATACAGTAAACTATAATTACTCTGCTCGTTAATAGTAGTTTACTGTATATTTTAGTAAACTACCGATACTATAGTAATAGTTTGTAAAAGTTAGTAATGGAGAAAGAAAGCATCATTAATGAAACTTATATAATCATTATATTGAGCATAAGAGCGAAAGTAGAGAAAAAAAGTTGAAACTCGTTGCATTAATCATGAGGTGTGTTTCATTTATAATTATATATTTGTGTGTTTGTGTGAATGTATGTAGGTATGTATATTGGGTCTGTTGTATGTGCGGTCGTGAGATAGAAAGAGAGAGAGATATAGAAATAGTATAGTAATTATGAATTAACGACCGCTATCATAATTTTCAGTATGTGTGATTAGAGTAAACAAGATATTTGGGGTAATCAGTTGCTACATGATGTCGTTTTATGTGACATATCACTTTATATTTTTCTATTTGAAATGAGGGTAGTCTGCAGTAGTATGTATGTATATTGCTATATATATACAATAAGCTCTCTTCAAACTTCTTCATATGGTAAAGCTTCCTGTATAAAGCAAAATACATAGTACTATGGTGTATAGCAATATTCATACATATTACTGCCGACTTCATATTCCCGTGTTTTGGTTGTATAGGTAAGGAAGTAGGAAAGAGGTAGATAATTTTTCATATTGAACTATCATTATTTTGTAAATTAAAGTGTTATTGTATTATTCAATAAACTTCAATTCCCCTAATAATAAGAATGATTAAAAGGTGAATAATAGTGTTATCAATAATTCTTTTATGTATGAGAGATAGGTAGATAGACTAGATAATAAACTTTTGTTATCCAAATGGTGTTTAAGAGGGGAAATTGGGAGAATTAAAAGTAATCTATAAATTTCTAACTAAATAGTAGGTTACTGTATAGTCCTGTGAAATACCATTGCCCTAATAATAATGTGTAAGAGTGAATAAGAAAAAATGGAAAATTATGACAATAAGTTATGTGAGAGGGTAAGGGTGAGAGAGAATCATAAAGGAAACTACAGTATTTATACAAGTGGTATTAGAGCATAAAACAAGCAGTAAGAAATACCTTGATAATTATGACCATATGTATATATATGTGTGCGCGCGTGCGTGTGTGTGTGTTTATATACAAATATATATATATATATATATATATATATATATATATATATATATATATATAATATATATATATATATTAAAAAAAATTGTGCGCTGTGGAGATATGGGCACCTTACGAGGCGCACTAAATTTAACACTGTCCGTATTTGACTACAGAAGTTTATACCAATTCCGGCAGGTTTTCCTTTATGTGCTTTTGAGGGTTTTATGGTAATTTTCCGTGTGAGCGATCCAGGTTTTCTTCCAAGCGGTGTCAGACGCATGATTAACTTGGAACCATGAATCCCTTATTACATAAATTTTGTATCAGAAATTACTTAATTTTTATCATGGTTTATTCGAGATTCCTCTTTAATTCATTCGTTTCTTCGTTTTTACCTTCGGATTTCTCTTATTTTCTTTAAAAAGGCGGTTTTTATGAGGTCTGCAATTAATTATCGGGTAGTTGACAATAGCAATTTCATCACCACCACCAACTTCAAATCATTAACATGCACATCAACACTTTCAATCTCGCGCAACCTGCCTCCACCAAACTCTCTCTCTCTCTCTCTCTCTCTCTCTCTCTCTAGTAAGATATGTATGTATGGATTTATGTTTGTGTTTATATAAAGGTATGAAATTTAGACAATTATTTTTTACTCGAAAGAAAAGTATTTTTAATGGCAGTACTCACACTGTCCACGACAAAGAGTTTAACCGGCCTGTACGGAGAAGGTCAGCTACTATTATATATATATATATATATATATATATATATATATATATATATATATATATATATATATATATATATATAATTTATTATGAGAGAGAGAGAGAGAGAGAGAGAGGAGAGGTGAGAGAGATGAGAGAGAGAGAGAGAGGTGCATCATAAAGAAACTCATGATATATAAGCCGACCGTTATCATCATGATTGTGTTGTAGGAATAAAGTAAAATTAAATAGTTTATCCTTTCATACAATAATTTCAACGTTTTGACATCACGTAAATGTAAGCCAGAGAGAGAGAGAGAGATATTCCGTAAACTACCATAATTTTGGTAATGACAGTTACTTTATAATTTTTCAACTGCCATTTCTGTAACAAGAAAAATATATGATAAAAAGAAGTGGAGAGTAAAACTGTATCGTAATAAATGTGATGTATGAGAAGTTTGTGTAAATGGAAAAAAGTAGGAAATAAAGGAATAAAAGCTGAACATTCGTCACAATTTTTTCATTTATTTTTTTAAAGAGAAAGAGAGCAGGGAATTACACACAATGTAATGTTGTTACTAAAGGACAGATATTCATTAGGGAAATAATAGGAGACAGAGGTAAAGTGTACACTATTTTATCAATATAAGAGTGACTTCTGCTTTTATATAAGTGTGTGGGGGAGAGAGAGAGAGAGAGAGAGAGAAATTATTGTATAGTAAACTATAATTACATAGCTAATTGTATTTTACTGTATAATGATATAATATACCATTACCATAGAGAGAGAGAGGAAGAGAGAGAGTGGTGCATCATAAACTGCAATAATCAATGATCATATATGAGAAGAAAGAAAAAAGTAGCCCCTAATAATGACATTTTCCTTTATATATATATATAATATATATATATAATATATGATATATATATAATATATATATATATCATATATAGATATATAGATAAAAAGGGGATATAGATTTATAGATTTATTTAGATATGATATATATAGATAAGAGATATATATATAGATATATAAGATATAGATATATATATATATATAAGATATATATATATATATATATAGATATATATATAGATATATATATATATTATATATTTGTTGGGCTGAAGTGCTGCTCATTGTTACTAAATATAAACAAACATGTTTTGATGTACACACAGCCTAAACACGAGTATCTCTAATCCAAGTAAACACTAGTGGTATTTCTGCGTAAATGCAGATGCTTTTATTAGTTTTAAAACGCATAACCGCTTCAATTCAGAAATCCAATACACTAGCCTGGTGTATTGGCGAACCCAGAATTTTAATATGGAAGTGAATAAATTATACCAGCCTTATATAAACTTCTAAATTTTTTTACAATTAAACCAGTAATTAACAACAAATTACAAAATAGCAAGAATAAATGTAACGAAAGTACTGGATAAGCTGGTGATAATGGTAGAGCCATAGGTGGCACCTTTTAAATGAATAACTCAAGATAATAATAATAGACCTTTGAAAATCTATCAAATTTTTTTTTATATAAACTTGTAGGAACCTTGAATATTTACAACTTTGAATTTGTAGGGCTGAAGTTTCAACACACTTTTTGAATTTCTGTCCATCTTTCCTATGAAAGACAGGATGAGAATAGGTCCTAATACGTAAGTTTTGACAAGTAGAAAATATTGAAATCCAGCAACATTACGGAAATTTGTTATATTTATATGATATATATATATATATATATATATATATATATATATATATATATATATATATATATATATAATATAAATTCAGTAACTCAGTAACTCATTGACATAATTTTATTATTAGATATATATTATATTATATATATAAATAACATATTCCCTTGGTGGGGGATTCTTATAACCTGATGTAATAGCAGTCAAAAAAGGGTTGAGTATGGAAGTGTGCGCAAATGATATTATTATTCTATAAATAACAACTCTAAAATTATTATAATTAAACCAACAATTAGAAGCAAAGTACAGAGTAACAAGAATGAACATAACAAAAGTAGTATAGATACTGATGACAATGCTTAGTGATAGTGTTAACGCTACAGGTGGCACAGTTTTAACGAATATCTCGAGAACAATTCTTACATAAATAGAGAATGAACAATACCCAAGTACCTGTTGTTCAAATGAAAATAGATTAAAAACACACTACAAAAACAAGTTTACAAAACCAAATTGCAATTACACGTTACACAATACGACTGAATTACACAACATACTATTATGTAAATATGGAACCATGGGAAATAAAATTGTAATTACTCTGTATCCGGTACCAATGGTTACTACTACAACGACATGTGGATCAGGGGAATACACAAACACCCTCCCTGTTGAAAATGGACATACGTTGTATTCAGTCGGGTCCTGTTTTCGGAATAGCTAATGATGACCGAGAAATTAAGAGTGGATCTGGAATACCCTTCTCACAACACCCTGACTTAAGCAAGAAGACCTTACACTATAAGGATCTTAGGAAACTCGTACAATGCCTAGTTCGAAAAACAAGTATTTAAAAAAAAATTTCCCTTACAAACCCCCATCACAAATTTCAATATTATTATAAAATAAGTAGAAATGGATTTTTTTTAAAAGTTACCTTTACCAGAATCTTACTATCTGCTTAATATATCTGCACCGCAATTATAGGGACCTGGAATCTCTACATCCTCGACTTTGTAGGGACAAAGTGTCAAACCCTACCTTGATGTTTTGCCATTCTTGCCTTTGAAAGATTCTATATGTACTATATGCCTATGTTAGCTGGAATTTGCTAGCATAAGCCACAGGCATGGGTTTATCACCATGGTACTGGAATAACAATACCCTGACCTGTAGAGGAAGCGTCCATGAGCAAGAAAATGCCTTTTCTATATCAAAGAACTCCTAAGGGACGACCATGAAGTTCTCCATGTTACATACTACACCCTCAGGAGCAAGAGAAACATGAAATATCCAATAAATTTGCCAAGATCACATTTTAGTGGCAAGACCTATTGCCAATGAGATATTAATAGGCCTTTTGAAGCACCCAGCCATCTAAATCTATTTCAACACTGGGTCATGGCGGATAACGTCTTTAAGGTCAGTTTAGGCTGTTCTTTGGCGAGGGCGCACTACAAAAGCGCAGACTCGAAAAGATTAAAGAGTTCGAAACTCGCGCTTAAATCAGATACAAAAGCACGCCAAGATTACTCCCTTTAGGCTCGCTATTTCAATAAGTTTCAGGTAGTGTCTCTTAATGATTCACAAAGTGTTCAATGTTGCTGTAGACCGTTGATTACACCTTGATAGTTGGTGGTCAGTCAGTCCTTTGTTTTCATCCTGTGCCGTGTGATGTCTAGGATGCAGTTCATTTATAAGACCATCAAAGGCAAGAAGTGCTTAAATGCAGGATGGATATATATATAGATTTGGTAGCACTGACTGATGGATCCATATCGTGGCAATGTACGAACATAAAATGTAAAGGTTCAATTAAAACAGACAGCATAATGACTGAAGTAATTACTCTAATATAGTATAAACAACAGCAACAAAAAACATAGAAAGACTGCAAATACGTGCAATAGTTATAAAGTAAGGCAAGTGATGACTTTACGGAAAGGCCTTTAAAGCTAATTAGAATTGAACTACAAAAATTCTCTGACAATGAACTTGAATCTACTGCTATAAGATTGATTGCACAATGCAGCGAAGGGCGAAAAGTGTATCTAGTAATACCTAAAACTCTTCATGAACTTACACCATTCTTTTAATTCTGAGTACTTCTATATCCAAAGGGGAAGATTTTATCCAGGAAAATAATCCTGAGACAGGGTTGGTTATTCTTTCAAGACAGGGTTGGTTATTCTTTCATGTACAACAAATCTTGAATTTTTGACAAACACTTTTGAGATCTTCGTAGATGGGACTTTTAAATGTTGTCCTAAGTTCTTTTATCAACTGTACGCCATACATGGATTATGTAATGGACATTATATTCTGTTTGTGTATGCCTTATTACTAGGTCAATCTGAGGAGATTTATAGAATTATGTGGACGTGTTCGTTTGATTTTGTTCAGCTAGGAATTAGGAATCTGTTCCTAAAACCCTCAGTGATACATGCAGATTTTGAAGTAACCATGCTCACAGTATTAAGAGACTTACCCAACGGCAGTCATCAAATTTTTAGATTCCTTATGGGACAGGCATGGTGGCGAACAATTCAGAATCTTGCACTAGGTAATGAGTACAGGGACAACAACAGTTACATTGGTCAATGGCTAAAATTATCTATTGGGTTACATTTCATTGACCCTAAGGAACACTTTAATCAAGTTTCCAGCCATGACAATTATTCTCTAGAATTTCAAAGAATTCGGAATGCCGAAATGACACTGAAATTTGAATCTGGAAAATCTGAACCATACAATCACAAATTTTCCTTAAGAGAATTTCGGGAGGCACTCTTCAACTGAATCAACAGCTCCAGGGGGTGATTCAGTTGTATGTGAAATGCTTAAACACCTCCCAGATCATGCCAAAAAATATCTTCTCAAGATTATAAACAAAATATGGGAAACTGGAATTTTACCCAATGACTGGAAAGTATCCATAATTGTTCCCATAAAAAACCCTAAAAAAAATGCTTCCCAAGCCACCAACTATAGACCAATAGCTCTTACCAGCTGTGTGTGTGTGAAAGCTGATGGAAAAAATGATAAACACCAGATTAGTTGGAAACAAAAGGACTAATATCTCCATTTCAATTTTTTTCAGGAAAAATCGTTCCACCCTTGATCCCTTGCTGAGGCTGACCAATCAAATCCAGCATGGATTTGCCAAACGATGTCCGACTATTGGCGTATTTTTCGACCTTGAGAAAGCATATGACACTACTTGGAGAATTTGCATCATAAAACAATTGCACAAGATTGGCATATGTGGAAGAATGATTAAATTTTTATATTCCTTTTTAACAGAGATTTTTTAAGGTTAGAGTGGGCAACACCACACTCTTCCCAACCTTTGTGTGGCAGGAGGAGGTGTCCACAAGGAAGCGTTTTAAGTGAAACACTTTTTTTCAGTGGCAATAAACAGTGTAGTCCAACAAATATCACCTGTTAAATGCTCGCTTTTTGTTGATGACCTTGCAATATACTGCATAGGATATGATGCCTTGTCAGTATGTAAACATCTGCAAAGGTCTGTTAATGCCATTACAAAGAGGGCTGATGAGAGAGGTTTTAAATTCTCCTCCTCTTAAACAGTTTCTGTAAGATTAACTAGGTGCCAACGTGTGGAAGAGGTTCCCACACTTAGTTTAAAAGGATCTATCATTCCTTATGAAAATGAAGTGAAATTTTTGGGAATGACCATTGACCAGAAATTGACATGGGCCAGCCACATAAATGGCTTAAAGATTAAGGTTAAACAATCTCTGAATATTTTAAAAGTTGTTTCTGGATTTAGTTGGAGAGCTGATGAAAAATCCCTGCTGAGACTATATGACTCGTTGTGTAGATCCAAGCTAGACTATGGCTGTCATATATATTCCTCAGCTTGTCAAACAAGGCTGAAGGAACTGGACGTTGTACACAATATGGAGCTGAGAATATTCTCAGGGGCTTTTAGAACTTCGCCTGTTGAAAGCATATATGTTGATACTAACCAACTTCCCCTTGATCTGAGAAGGCAAGAACTTGGATTGAGGTATATGGCTAGAATTAAAAGTGCTCCCAAAAATCCTTCCTTCCAGGTGCTGAGGGAAGCAGACTCACGGGTCTTTTCTGGTATAAGAGCTCTAGACCAGGGATGTCCAACCTGCGGCCCACGGGCCGCATTGCGGCCCACTCAGTGTTTGGATGCGGCCCACCCCACTATCGACTCTCATTAAAAAAAAAAAAGTTTTTAGCAAATTTATCATGTAGTGAGCTAGAGAGTCTTCATGTAATTTAATTAAAATACTTTATATTTAATAAATAAAATGATAAACAAAAACAATTTAAAAAACAATAAGGTTAAGATGAATTTACAACTGAGTATGCATACTAAGTTTTATAATATTGTCAGTTGCTTGGTTCTGTGATGAGGCTTAGCTAGGGCTGCGAAACTTAGATTATTTAAAATCTATATTTGATTATTTGCACTTCATTTACATTTTTAAAATTGTCATTTAGATTATAGATTATTTGTGAGAATTTCTTAGATTATTTCTTACTATACTGACATAACATTAAATCATGATTGCCTCGTAGCCTACATAGAGACGCACAATTCATCATAAGCATCGTGACAAACACCATGTGTGTTATGAACGTAAAATTAGATTTTCTGATTTTACAAAGATTGAAATTGAGTTAAAATTATTTAATGATCCATTTTCATTTTTAATATGATAAAGCACCAGTTGAGTACCAACTTCAACTGATTGAGCTGCAGAGTCGGAAAGGTTTAAAAACTTTCCATAGAGAACACACACTACCTTTATTTTATAAGAAATTACATTCTCTCAATGAATTCATTCAAATTATAAATTTATCCAGAAAATTATTATGTATGTGGGGATGTACATACTCTTGCGAGCAGTTTTTTTCCAACATGAAAAACATTAAACTGCAGAAAGAAATAGGTTGACTGACAGACATTTAGCAAACATTCTTAGAATTAAGAATGCATCATTAGATGCAAATATTGAAAACATTATGGTTGGAAGACCAAGTTCAAAAGTCTCATTGAATTAAATTGGTTAATTAAATTTAATGGGTTATTTTATATGTATAGCTACATATAAACATTACAATATTTACAATGTTGTAATAAAGTGTATTCACATGGTTTTGTTTTTATATAGTCTTTTTTTCATTTAAATTTCTGGAAGACAAAGTCAAAAGTCTCATTGAATTAATATTGGTTAATTTAAATTTAATGGGTTATTTTCTATGTATAGCTACATATAAACATTACAAATACTTACAATGTTGTAATAAAGTGTATTCACATGGTTTTGTTTGATATTGTCATTTTTTCATTAAATTCTGGAAGACAAAGTCAAAAGTCTCATTGAATTAATATTGTTTATTAAATTTTTTTAATGGGTTTTTTCTATGTATAGCTACATATAAACATTACAATATTTACAATGTTGTAATAAAGTGTATTCCACAGGTGGTTTTTGTTTTATATTGTCATTTTTCATTAAAATGTATTCAGATATTCTGGGATTTTGTGGCCCAGTTAAATATTTAAGTTTGCAATGTGGCCATAAATTAAAAGGTTGGACCAATCCCTGCCTCTAGACCATTTCAAGTAAGACTAAATGAAGAAGTTATGGGTAATCATCTTAAATCCCAGAAAGTCATGGAAGTAAAACATCCTGTGTATCCTCCATGGCTTATTCCAGAAGCATCCGTGTGCAAAAAAGCATTTAACAAAAAAGACTGTCCTGAGGAAGAGATTAGGGGAAAATTCTTGGAGCACGAAACTGTCCATACTAATGTGACAAAAATATATACGGATGGATCAAAGTCAAGTAGTGGTGTTGGCTGTGCAGTTATCCTTGGTGATACAGCATATACAGCTAAACTACCTGACTTTGCATCCATATTCACAGCAGAATTAACAGCCATTGTCTCTGTGCTGGATATAGTTGTTCAAAGTAGCGTCAATAATTTTGTCATATACTCGGATCCCAAAAAGCACTTTAGAAGCTATTAAAAAATTCAATAGCTTCCATCCGTTAGTTCAAAAAGTTCAGGAATCGCTCCTCCATTTGTATTATTTGCGTAAATCTGTCTCTTTCTGTTGGGTCCCAACACATGTGGGGATTTGCGGAAACGAGATGGCAGATAGGGAAGCGAAAGCTGCTAGTGTCTCATCAGAAACAGCCTTTAGTAAAGTGCCTCATACAGATCTAAAAGGTCCTTTTAGGTCTTATATTTTAAGCAAATGGCAAGAAAGATGGACTTCTCATCTTGCCAATAATAGAAAGTACAGAAATATTAGAAATGATATATTGCCGTGGCCTTTGTCTTTCCAGTCTGATAGGCGAACAGAAATATTTTTCAGTAGACTGAGGATTGGGCACACTTATTTGACCCATCAGTTTATTTTAGAAGGGGGCAGCCTCCCAGTGTGTGCTTGCGGTGGCGAGATGCTAACAGTGGAGCGAGCACATTCTGGTTGCTTGCCCCAGATATTTTAACCCTTTGTGATATTTTGGGAGATGAAGCAGATATTTCTGCTTGCATCTCCTTTTATTGTCTGAAGTCTATAAAAAATTTTAATATTAAACATTTAATTATTTTTTATCTATCACCTCATAGATATATTTATTTATTAAGCATTTTCTTCATTTATTTCTTCATTAATTCATTCATTTCTCATATGGCAATTTATATATGAACCATTTTGTTCATACACTTATTAACTCATTTATAATGTAATTTACTTACTCTCCATTGCGGCGCTGAATGGCTTCTTTGGCCCCAGTACCTGGGCTTTTGCCCTAAAACATCAGGGAAACCCCGTCGTCCACTGGTACCTTGGTGGAATAGTAAATGTGCCTTGAGTAGGAAAATTGCAAGAGCTAGTTACAAGCGATATCGAAGGCGTCCTGTCTTAGTTAATAGAATAATATACAAGAAAAACCTCGCCAAACAAAAGCAAGTCTTTAAAGAAGCAAGGAGGGAATCCTTCATTAAGTACATATCAGAATTAAAGTATAACTCGCCACTTTCTCTGGTTTGGGATAGAATCCGTAAATTACTAGGGAAATTTTCCCCTTCTCCTTTACCGATTTTGAAAATCAACTTGGTAGTTATATCGGATGCAAGAGAGGTGACAGGCTTTTTTGCTCGGCACTTTTACAGCATTTCAAGCCCCAGTCACTACTCCCCTGAATTTTCACAATATTAGAACATGGCTATAGTTATCCCGCCTGTTTGTTCTAACTCTGAGGCATATAACCTTCCATTTAGTATTGTCGAATTCGAATATGCCTTATCTTTGTCCTCTCCTACATCACCTGGAGAAGATGATATTATTTATGCCATGATTTCTCATTTACCTCTGGAGTCAAAAAAATTCTTTGTCGATGTTTTAAATGAATTCTGGTGCTCAGGGACTTCATACAAGTTGTGGAAAAACTCTGTTATAGTTCCCTTTTTAAAAACCCGAAAGGACCCTAGTCATCCCAAAAGTTATAGGCCTATTGCTCTTACCAGCTGTGTCTTCAAGATTTACGAACGAATGGTGAATTTTTGTCTGACATGGTTATTAGAAACAAAGAGCCTGTTGTCGAAGAGGCAATTTGGCTTCCGCAAGAATCGTAGTACTTTGGATCCCTATTATGTCTCACACGTGAGATTCAGAATGCTTTTGCAGTCCAAAATCAAACCATTGCGGTGTTCTTTGATCTGGAAAAAGCTTTTGATACTACCTGGAGGGCAGGTATTTTAATGCAGCTGGTTGAATGGCGTATTGGTGGCAATATGTTTAATTTTGCCAAAGACTTCCTGTCTGACCAGTACCTTAAAGTTAGAATTGGGTCTACCTTCTCATCAGAGTATCTTCAGGAAGAAGGCATTCCACAGGGGAGTGTGCTTAGTCCAACCTTTTTTAATATTGCCATTAACGGTTTACTTGAACATCTCCCTGTTGGAGTAACTGGTCAAGCATTCGCGGATGATATTGTTGTTGCCTGTAGTAGAGCTACTGCAGTTGAAGCTTGTACTAAAATTCAGATTGCAATTAATGCTGCTACTACCTGGGCTAATAGTAAAGGTTTCAAATTTTTCTGCTGAGAAAACTAAAGCTATACGTTTTGTAGAACACGTAGAAGGGAAGAGATTCCAACCTTATTTTTAGAAGGTTCTATTTTGTTGTATGAAGATGAAGTCAAATATTTGAGGAATTATTTTTGATAAAAAATTGACTTTTGCTGAACATATAAATGAGACTGCAGTTAATGTTAAACAACGGTGCAATATTCCTTAAAGTTGTTAGTAACAACCTGAATTTTGGAGCTGACCGTACTACTTTATTAAGAATTTATCAGGCCCTATGCTTGAGTAAAATTGATTATGGATCTCAGATTTATGGCTCGGCATGTAAGACCTTGTTAGGCAAGCTGGATGTAGTACACAATATGGCATTGCGTATTTGTACAGGTGCTTTTAAAACGTCTCCTGTTGAGAGCCTTTATGTAGATTCTGGTTTTCCTCCTCTCTTCATTCGGAGGGAGGAACAGGGTCTCCAATATTTGTCACGAGCACTAACCTCTCAGTCTAATCCAAATTTTAAGTATATAAAACATCCTGTTGACAGAGCACCAACTAAACTACAATTACCTAAGCACCATTGAAGTTAGATTAAAACATCAGTGCCAAAGAGAGGTAGGCCTTATTCCTCCACTGGTTATGGAAACAACATTTTCTAAATTCCCTCCATGGTGTAGGCCTCCTTTAGATATTTGCCAAATTAGAGACAACAAAAAGATCAGCTCAAGTGTTCAGCTTAAAAGTAGCTTCTTGGCCCATGTTTCTGAGCATAGTAACTCGATTGCTGTATATACAGATGGGTCAAAATCAGCAAATGGAGTTGGATGTTGTCATCATCGGTGAGAGAACAATTAAAAAAAGCTTCCCTATTAACTTCTCAATTTTTAATGCTGAGATTTATGCTATTTTTAGTGTTTTAAAATTTATTTTTAGTACAGGTAGCACAGGGGACTCATATATTATTTATTGTGATTCCCAGAGTTCTCTATCTGCACTACAGAAGTTGATGCCATCTAATCAACTCATTCAAGAGGTGCAGGATTGGCTGGTCCTCCTGCATTCTCGAAAACACATCAGTGTGAAGTTTTGTTTGGTTCCCTCGCATGTGGGAATTCGTGGTAATGAGCTGGCTGATACAGCCGCTAAGCAGGCAGCTTCCACCCGGGCTTCCCACTCTGTGAGGGTTCCCTGTGAAGATTTTAAACTTTTTATTAAATAATTTTGTAGGACTAAGTGGCAGAATCACTGGTCCAACCTAAATAACAATTTAAAGCTGAAATCGATCAGACCTTCTGTTCATCCCTGGTCACCTTCTGTTGGGATGGATAGATTTATAACTGGTTCACTTAAGGTAGATTCTTGGGTGAGCCCTATGCCTACGAGACGTTAGTTAGGCGGCCGCTGATTGGCTGGGAGCTGCCTACCTCCCGGTACCAACCAATCAGCGGCCACCAGACAAACGTCTCGTAAGAATAAGGCTCATCCAAGAATCTACCTTAAGTGAACCAGCTATAGTATAGTTTTAACACGCCTGCGTATAGGGCATACATTTTTAACACACAGGTATCTTCTAACTAGTGGAGCAGAGAGGCAGGTTCCTCAATGCTCCAATTGTAATGTTGGCATTACAGTGAGGCATATATTTGTTGACTGTCCTGTTTATTTTAATCATAGACGTCGGTTTGGTTTCACCAACAAACCTTTGTCAGATATTTTAGGAGAGGGTGCTCCCACAGAGGAGATTTTTAAATTTCTTAAGGAAATCCATTTGTTTTATGATATTTAATTGAGTATTTTAATTTGAATTTGATTTTAATCATTTGATTTAATTATATAAGTGTATCTTCTATTAGTAAATATATCCCGTTGATATATATGCGCTGAATGGCCTTTGACTCCGGCGCGTGGCAAATGGCCACAAATTTTATAAATTCAATTTTTTGCCCTAAAACTCATACATCCATCCATTCATCTAAGGAAGTTGAAGATAGCTCTTTGGTTATGGCAGATGCACCCCAGGATGGTAGATATACACGTTGACAATTATATATCAGTAAACTCAAGATATCCTCCAGTGCTATGGGCTGAAATCCCTTGACATACCAACCGTACAAACAATGGTGCGGAATCTTTTCATGCTCATTTTGATTAGCATTTTCATACATCCCATCCATCCTGCTGTTGTATTCCTTGACTTTCTAGTAGATCTCCAGAGTAATACCTACATAAATATGAGGCGATCGTTAATGAACGTATGAACAATCGGGCTTGGAGGTAAGTGATAAAACACGCTTTTGACTTGATATTCTGCCGCGCTTTTGATATGCCAATCAGCGCTTTCGTAAAACACCACTTGGTGAGGGAATGAGCTACACTTTTCCGACGAATTAAATGCATGCTTTACGTAATAATTGTGAAAAAAAGATGGTAAGTAAGTGTCGTGTGCCAAGGTGTGGGAAATTATAGACTCAGAAAAAAAAATTCTTTTACATTTCCAAATGATACAGAACTATGGCGGAGATGGCCTCTTGCTATCATACTCGTACGAGAAGGATTCATACCAACTACACACTGCGGGGTAAGTTTTTTATGATATAAGGCGTGTGTTTGTGTGTGTACGTACATACACGTGGTTGGCTGAATATTGTCTATATTAAGCAAAAAATCAAATTGCCTACATTATATTGTCTATATTAAGCAAAAAATCAAATTGCCTACATTAAGCAAAAAATCAAATCCCTTTCACTTAACGATAAAACAGCGAGTCTATTGTTGGAAGAAATTCATTTAAAGGCATATTTAGACTATAAAGGGGGTAGCATTGTGAGCTGTTGATAGCTGTCGAGCAGCAACCAGCGCATTGGTTTTTATGTTGAACAGTATCAAGTCAACGTTTGAGAATTTTGTACATATAATACCCAAAAAATTATCAAAGCCGAAAAATTGCATGCTATAATAAGGAAGGTTGCAGACACATTTGTTTCACTGTACGTGTGGTTATAACTGACAATAATGCTATCATGGTAAAGCAATGTCATTGTTTGCTAATCTATCTAAATTATCCATAGTAAACCCATACCTTCTACAAATAAGTCGACCACTTTTCTTTGTTTGATATGGTCCATATTTTTAATTGCCTCAGAAATAATAGATTTGGACAAAAAGATAGTAATGAGTAAACAATGAGATTTCCAAAATTTTCCTTTACAGGCCATTATTATGAAAATTATATTGAAATATATGCCCTATAATTACCTTGCAAATGGTTTAACACTGAAAGCTTTGTGGCCGTCAAATCATGAAAAGCAAACCGTTAATCTGGTTTTGAAAATTTTCAATGAATCTATTATTGAAGAACTTTTATCATTTTGAAAAGAAAACTTCTTGCCATTTTCCGCTAAAGTAGCCCATTATATTAAAGTAGTTCATGCATGGTGGTCGATAATGAATGTGAAGTCAAAGTTCAAAGGTAAAAGACTGAATAATCCGTATGCCACACCCATAAGTAATGAAGAATGATATAAAAAACACGAATTTCTTAAAAACTTTACTTAAGGCTACAAGGTTGGGATGATATTACTTGAGGCTACAAGGTTGGGATGATATTAAAACATGTAAAGGAAACCTAAGAAGAGAGACGTTCACAGCCATAGAGCATACAACACAAGCAATGATTGGAATAACAGTACTGCATTTTACAGTATTGCATTTCAGAATTTTTAGAATTAAAAATGGATTATATCTTGCCAGGAAAATTTCAGATCTATGTAACTTGGAAGCAAGATTTAGTAATCGTTTAATATCGGGTGGTAATTATAATATATTTGTGTAAGACAAATTTTTGAGTGGGAAAAACTCGAGAGTGATTTAATTGCTAAAACAAGAATATTTGGATTGAAAGCCTGTTAAGTGATCTCAGTTTGATGAGAGTAAATGGGATGAAATGAAACAAAATGTACAGGGAGACATTGCTTTAGATATAAATATTGTTTAAAAAAAAAACTCTTGATGAGTGTGAAGGAGTTCTTCCAATAATTGTATACTTGGTGGGTTACTGTTGTTACACACTCGATAAAAGCTTTCAATAATTGTATACTTGGTGGGTTACTGTTGTTACACACTCGATAAAAGAATAAGGTGTAAGAAACTAGTGATGGAAGATTTTCCCCAAAGCCACGATTACATAAACGGTGTCAGCAGAGGTTCCCTCCTACATCCAAGTGCAAGTACGGTAAATATCGTGTATACATATTTAGTTATTAAAAAGCTCACACAAATGGAAAGTTTTGTAAGCTCTAAAAACTACCGAAATGTGGTATTATCAGTGACATTAAAAGCTATTGTTAATGATGATGCTGGATATCCCATTGATACTTGTGACGTGTGTCACATCACAGAAAAAATGGAAAATATGCTTGTATGGGCTGCAATAAATTCTTTTGAATCATTGTTGTTAAAGAAAAAATGAATTACTGGCTTTTTTAACAAAATAATGTAAAAAAAAAAAATCAATTTACACACAAAATAATGTAAAAAAAGAAGCTGGAAACCTTTAACAAATCAATTTACACATCTAGTTATTTGTCCTTTTATTAACTGTATCATTATCAGGATTATTATCATCATTATTATTGTCATGATCATTTCTATAATTTCTAGTATGAGTTACTATTATTAGTTTCAATAAGCATTTACATAGAATCTTGCTGTTTCCTTTTATGATCTAATCATAACCTGGGTACCTCATTATTGAATAAATAGTTATTTAATTATTACAGATGTTTTACTTCCCTCTTTATTGAAATTTTCATCATAGACTTTGTTATTAATTGTTGGAATAACAAACTGAATGCTCTACTTCATTGTTTTCCGCTTATCTCCTGGAGGAAAGTGTAAGGAACCGCGCTACCATGGCCTCGAACCTCGACGGACACAGACCATTGACCAGGCCTTCAATCTCTTGGTGACCAAGCAAGGCCTCCCACAAGACATAAACATCGGAGATCAACATTGTAGAGTTCAATGCCTCAATACTGGCGCTTCATGGCAACCAGCCATATTTTGTGGATCACAAGTGTTGCTACCCAGTTTAGTTCACCTGACCATGGTTGAGCGAATTGCCACTCAAAAGTGGCATAAGCTGCAAATTCTAAGAGGTTGCGGACTGACTCTGCTCACAATCACTCCCCTAAAATTCTTTTTGGCCCTTTTCTGAATTAGCTAGTTTGAGAGACCACAAGTAAAATCTACTCCCGTAGAAATATCATGTCGGCACATGATTCTTCATGCTCCTTTTCCACAGTTCATTTTTGGTGAGTAGTCTACAACTACACAATTGGGCTATTATGTATTGCATCACTTTATGGAATGTATAATTCAGATCATATTTGTTTTTTCATAGTCCATATATTAATTAATGAGATTTTTTTTTAAACTTGAAAAGAGGAATCAAAGCAATTAAGAAATAAAACTCCACGAAAATTCCTCGTCTGATGCTGGTTTTTTAGTATTTTAACCGAATCATTATGAAATATTCCATTTTGTTTAGATAGGAACAGAACTACAAACTGTGATCAGCTTATCTTTGTTAAACATTTATCTGTGAAAAGAAAAATTTATTTATTGAGAGAGAAAAAAAGGGAAGTGTTTGGCATATATATATTATCAGATTATCATCTGGTTCAAAATCTCACATTAGCAAATAAGATATAGTAGTTATTAGAAATGTTATTCAATTTATAACTTATATTCTATGACTAAAATGAATTCCGATTGACTAATAGGAGTTGGACTGCACTGGAGTAGACGGTTCTGTTGGCACTCCTGCAGTGTCTATTTTGGATGCCCTATAATTTATAAATATTACAGATTGCTAATTTCCTTTTTTATATCATTCCAAACGTAGAACTGAAATATATTTTTACAAACATGGAGGAAAATTTAAATATTTAATATAAGGAAACTGGGAACATAGTTTTGCAACTGAATGGTTTAATGCAAAATTTTGGGGTAAGCAAATTGGTGTACCGCAGTGAGGAATGGAACTAAGCATCTATTTCACAAAATGGAAACTTCTGAAGAACAGTGAAGAGCTCTCATCAGAATGCACAACAATAACGTGAGTGCTAGAGATTTAGCCAGTATATTTGGTATAAACAAAAGCACTGTTACTAGGGTGGATTCAGCGTCATAGAGAAACACAAATGCTTAAAGACAAACCGTGGTTAGGACGATCACCCTGCACCAAAGCTGACGAAGATAGTTGAAGCAGCTTGACAACAATCAATAATTATGGCTTTAACTATTAAACACCAATTTTAGTGTGATGCTGGAGTGCAGGTAATAAGGAAAGACTGCATGCTTCAGGCATACACCATAGAGCACCTGTTATCAAGCCTGGTTTATCGTATTTTATTTATGAGAGGTTGGATGTTGGGTTTTGCTCTAGAATACTATGCTGCTGATGCCAAGTTTTGGAGCAAAGTTATTTTTCATGACGAAAAAACATTTGCAATGGATACTCATGGAAGAGCACACTGCTGGCACTTGAACAACACAAGGTAATTGACTGTTTAGGTAGAAAGAAAAAATTCACGTCATCATTGTATTACTTACATATAATTATTAAATAACAGGCCTAGGCCTAGAGCTGAAGAATAATTTCTCTGAACTAAATTTCAGCCATCAGTTATGTGTAAATATGTATATACCGGTGTTTCGAAATTTGAGCTCCTCCTCCTCCTCCTCCTCCTCCTCCTCCTCCTCCTCCTCCTCCTCCTCCTCCTCCTCCTCCTCCTCCTCCTCCTCCTCCTCAGAACAAATGGAAAGTTATAAAGTTTTCTGCTATAGTCTCTCTCCAAGTATGTTATCTTAAGTTTCTATCAAGCTATTTTTCATTTTAAATTTGTTATTTAGACTGAGTGACGAAGTTAGATACAGCCATGGTTAATGACTGAGGAAATCGGATGGATTGACCGTATCCAGGCTATAACCTTCAGATAGGCAAGGGATGCTGGTGCGTCCTTCATTTTACATTCCTGGATAGCTACATACATTAAAAGAGATGAATCCTTTATTAAAAGAAACTGGGACAAAAATCCACATGGCAGTCATCTCGAAAAAGTGAGAATCTGGAAGGCCCGAAGTCCTTTCTGAGGAGTCAAAAGACATCATATTTGAGGCAGTGGGTAGACCAAGAAAGTGTTTATCTAAATTGGCGCTTGAACTAGAAACAAAAAGAGAAAGAAGAGAAGTTATAGTGCTGTATATCGTGTTAAAAAAAAAAATACGGTATCAAGCCATTTCATGTTACCAGCAAGCCCAACATCACTCTGCAACAGATAGAAGACCTTGCATAGTTTTGTGGTTCATATCTTAAAGATTGGGATGAATCTGACTTTTTCCATGTTGCCTCATCAGATGAATTCTTCATTTTCACAGTCAGGAAGCCAAATTATTAAAATGACATCATTTGGGCTTCAAGTTGGATGATATCAGTGATGACTTGCGCTCACCAATTTGTGAAATTTCCTGAATGTTTGGGGAATTTTTCTCTGTTTCACAGCCAAACTGTTAATGTGGATCATCAAAGGAAAAGGACAGTCGTGGAACGGTGAATACTTCAAGAGAAACTGTGCTTACTGGTGGAGTATTTCCTTTCCTCAAAGATCCTGAAAATGTGTTATCTGTTGAAGAAGTCACATTTTGCATAAGGCACCATGTTTCATGGCTCTTCAGACACAGGAGCTGCTCAAGTGAATTTCCAGGTAGCTCCCCTGACTTAATGTCTGTGAAAACATTGGTAATATCTTGAAGGATTGTGTTGAAGTGCACATACTGAATTATGATGGTATACCAAGCCTTAACGACCTGCAAAGAAAGGCGACCGAAGTGTTCAGGGAAATGGAGTTTGGAGTCTTGGTTTTTTTTGCGATTTGCTGACATCATAACCCTTCGAGAATGCAGGCTGTGGTACAGGCAGATGGAGGCCACACAAAATATTAAGTACTCGGAGAGAAACTTACCTGTTCTGAATTACTTTTGTTTTTGTTAGTTCAATTTTAGTTTTTCCTGTTGGGGGGGTGGTCTAATTTTGAAACACCGTGTATGTGTGTGTGTTTGTGTGTATATAGATATATATATATATATATATATATATATATATATACATGCATTGTGTGTATTGCATACATGTGTGTGTTTGTATGTATATCCTTTTCCAATGCAGGTGTGATGAGAATTTTGTTATTAAGTTGAAGAAGAATGGACGTATTACAACATGGCTCTGTGGATGGCTATGCGGCAGTGCTCCAGGTGCCATAACCAGCGTAGATTCACGCCTGAATGCTGAACAATTTACAGATATGATTTCATCAGTTTGCTGTCTTTTAATTCCCGAACCTGAACCTATTTTCATTGCAATGGATACTTCCTCAGTCCACAACAGAAGCACTGCGATTCTTGGGCATTCCATTGAGGGGTCGTTTATATGTATTTCTTGTGATAGAAGTTCACTCTCGACGTGGTTTTGAAGTCCCCTAACGCCGTTGGTCCCGTTGCTGAATAACCACTGGTTCCATGCAATGTAAAAACATCATACAAACCCGGGTTGGCCAAAACCATTAGTTTAAATAAAAACCTTGTTATTTTTAAACCAGTTTTTTTTTTTTGGGGGGGGGGGTTTAAACCATGAAATATGGTTTTTGACGGTTTTTTCATTGTTTTGTGCTACTAGGTATGTTTTTTTTTATGGGTACACTTCAATTTTGTGCTACCCAGTATAAAACTAAAGCAATTTTAATGATAATCACACCACAATTCTGTGGCCCTTTATGTATTTGACATACAAGTATGATGTATCCATACACTTTTAAGGAGGATTAACAAAATTTAATAGTTCCATTATCTGTATGGCCAAAATTAACAATCTCCATATTTATATCTCTCTTAGAACACTATGGTTGAAAGTCCAAATTTTTGGTTTAATGCAATACTTCAAACAACTGCATATGAGAGAGAGAGATGCTTTAGTTTTGATAATCACACCACAATTCTGTGGCCCATTATGTATTTGACATACAAGTATGATGTATCCATACACTTTAGGAAGGATTAACAAAATTTAATAGTTCCAATATCTGTATGGCCAAAATTAAAAATCTACATATCTCTCTCTCTCTCTCTCTCTCTCTCTCTCTCTCTCTCTCTCTCTCTCTCTCTTAATACACTATGGTTGAAAGTCCAAATTTTTGGTTTAATGCAATACTTCAAACAACTGCTTATGAGAGAGAGAGAGAGAGAGATGCTTTAGTTTTGTGGATATGTCATGTCTAATACCTGTATCTGGTTTGTTTTCAAGGTTGGATCTGATATAGTCAAATATCAAGTTACAGATTTACCATTTTAAGGGTTATATTATTAATGAAATTTTCTGACTTTCTATATTCATAATGGTTTTTATTTATTACATCTAGAAAAATAAATAAATACCAGATTTAAATAGCAGATTATTATGATTACATTATCATGGTCATTTAATCATAAATATGGGTAGTTGGCAACTGTAAGAACACTGCCAAGCTAGTGCTACTGGCATGCCTGGCATAGTGGCATGTTACTCTACTCATGGTAGGCTACAATCTCACTCTGGTTGTTTTTCAATAATATGCTTGACTGCAAGTGGACATAGTGCTGAAAATAACTGATCAACAGATCAACACGACAGGTAGAAAAGCAGACATCAGTAAGCAAGTAAACGTTAACATTGCCAATTTTATTTGAAAATCCAAGTAACTGATAAAAACGCCAAAAGTTGCCAAAAATATGTATTACGTAAAATAAAAGTTATAAAGGAGACATGAAGACCAAAATATATAAAGAAAAAATAAACGTAAAATAAAAGTTATAAAGGAGACATAAAGACCAAAATATATAAAGAAAAAATAAACATAAAAGCCAAGAAAACCATGGTTTTTTTTATTGACTTTAAACCATTTGGTTGAAACTGCCAACCCTGATACAAACAAACAAAAACGCAACTGCAGCACAGTTAAGAACTGGTTTCCAGAGCAACTAGAAGTCATAAGGATTAAGTGGCCTGCAAAATCCCCAGACCTTAATCCAATTAAAAACTTCGGTCACTCATGGTTAGGAGATCTTGGAGTCACGTAGGCCTAGAAAGGGTGGTAATAACTTACAAGAGATCCTAGTGCAGTCACTCCCCAGACTACTGAACAGATATCGATGCTTCCGTGGGTTATACCAATATATATTATATATATATATATATATATATATATATATATATATATATATATAATATATATGGAATATTTACAATCACTGTTGTTCTTTAATTATGTTGAAAAGGATACATTCATGTATCATTTAATGATGCCCTTTATATATATATTCAAAAGGATTTACTGAAGTTCTATTTGTTCATATTTTTACTGTATGAAAGTTTTTAATATTACGTTAGTTAAACTTTCTACCCGCTGTCTACTGCACCATGTTGTGTTAATTATACAGTAGTACCTCGAGATACGAAATTAATCCGTTCCGAGGCGCCCTTCGTATCATGAGGTTTTCGTATCTTGGACCACATTTTACATGTGAAAATGGCTAATCTGTTCCAACCCCAACCAAAAACACCCCAGTAAATTTCATTAAATAAATTGAAAAAGAAACCCACAAATTCAATTTGTAACTTGTTTACTTCTAAGTATTTACATTTAGTTTTACTCCACACTCGAGTACTTTCAGGCCCTTCTGTGGCCCATTCTCTTGAGAATGGGCCACAGAAGGGCCTGAAAGTACTCGAGTGTGGAGTAAAACTAAATGTAAATACTTAGAAGTAAACAAGTTACAAATTGAATTTGTGGGTTTCTTTTTCAATCTTCAGAAGAAAACTGAAAGAAGTTTTTGTTTGGTTTTTCATAATAAAGCTAAATCGACCTATAAACAAATAATACTACAACAAATTGGACTATTCAATACCTAAATTAATAACATAATGCAAATTAACCTGTAAATAAAATGTACAAAGTATGCAAGAAATACTGAATGTAAAATGTGGAAGCTTACCTTTAAGTGAGGCCATCTCCGAAAGTGGCGGCAGAGGAGGAGGAGGATAAACGGCAGGTATGTACGTACGTACACTAAACTTACGAAACACATAAAAAAATGTAAGGAAAATAAACTAAAATTTACTAAACACATTAACAAAACTATAACACTTAACTTTACTAAAAACAAATAAAAAAAAAATTTGTTTTTTTTTATTTTTAACTTTTTTAAAATTTTTATATATACAGGATTTCAACTTTGTTTTTATCACTTGGTTCTTCCTTTTTGCTTACAACTTTCTGTTTTCTATCACTTGGTTCTTCCTTTTTGCTTACTTCTGCTAATGTTAAAGGCCTCTTTAAAAAATAACGATCCAAGGAAGATTGCTTCTGCCTACTTTTCACAATGTTCCTGAAACGACCCTCGCCGCTGCTAGAGAACTCCTCTTGAACGACGTTACATTGCATGGCCTCCAACTCCTTCAGGTCATCCGTCGTAAGCTCCTCTTGGTGCTCCTCGAGAAGGTCGTTGATGTCCTCGTTGACGACAAGCCCCATGGACTTGCCGAGTGCAACGATCTTGTTGGGAAACAGTTTCGGGATCGTCAACTGTTTCTGAATGTACTAGTCAGAGTTGACATTGTGATGGTGTTTGTGTCATGTGTATTTAAAAAAAAAAATTCATTTCTTTCCACAGAAAATGGAAAAAAAAAGAAGAGCACCTCTTGAGTGACGACATATATGATGTGATTGACCAAGATCTCTCTCTGGGATAAGTGACCAAGATCTATCACATGGGATAAGTGATCAAGGTCTCTCTCATGGGATAACTGGAAACTTTGCAAGGTTGGTAGAATCTCCACTCCCTGCTTGAACAGAGGGTGTTGACCAATCATTTACAACATGCATACCAGTACTATAATCAAGGCACTTGAGTTTATATTGAAGGTCAGCAGCCGAACATTCAGTACCCAAATCAGTTGCAGAGAAAGCATTTGGTATAACAGGGTTTTGATGGACACCAGGGGCAACAGAGTCATGAGGTGCAACAATTAGTAGATAATTATCAAGACGGGCAGCCGTTAATGAACACTACGCGCTGGCTGCGTGTGAGATTGCCATCTCTGTTATCGTATCGCCAGTGATTTCTTTGTCTTATATCCAGACAAGAAACAGCCATTCCATCTCGTTGTACACGTGGGTCCTCTTGCTGGACAAAATAGTGATGCCCTTGGAAGGTTTAGCTGCTTTGATGACATCCTTCTGTTTAAGGATGGTGCCTATTGTCGACGGATTTCGGCCGTATTCCTTGGCGATCACACTCAATCGCTACCAGCTTCATACTTCTTGATAATCTCCATCTGTCTCCAAAGAGAGCATTCGCTTCTTTCCGTGGTGAATTTCAACACTTGGGACCCATGACTACGTTATCTTGTACGTAATTTATGTATAAGTAGAATAAAGTTTTTGCACAACACAATCAAGTACATATACTGCAACTAAATCACTAACGAATTTACGTTACTAAATGAAGTCGTTAGACCGAACTAATACCGCGTGAGTACGATAACAATGCTGGTACCGAGTGGCTGAGGGACGCCACCACGTACATAGATGCGTGATGGGAGGGATGCTGGCCAATAGGAGAGAGGGATCTCATGGCCGCGACTAGCATCAGGAACCAATGGGAGACCAGGAGGATGGTGGCGAGTCTACTCGGTTGGCGACGCACGAGTTTCAAAATTGTTTTTGGTTGTTCGGGCAAATCTCCGACTTTACAGAAACCTTTCGTATCTTGAAAACTTTTCGTATGTAGTGCCGTTAAATTTTTCGTATTGGTTTTCGTATCTCGAGTTTTTTGTAAGTTAAGCCTTTCGTATCTCGAAGTACCACTGTATATATAATTTTATTTATTTATTTTTTTTTTTACATAGGCAAAGTCATTCAACTCATATGATCAATTATATACTTTCATAACGGCTGTACACAATAATAATCATATATATACAGATGGTTCCTAAGATGATATGGGAGTTGGATTCACTGTTTACGGAAACAAAATAAGATCCAAGCCTCCTTACAAAGCAAAGGATCAGTGTTCACTGCTGAATTACTAGCAATAAAAACAGCATTAACAACTATATTTGAAAACCAGTTTAATGAAGTAACCATCTTTAGCGATTCAATAAGTTCAATAAATGCAATAAGCTCTTATACTCCTAAAAACAAAATTATAAATGAAATTAGATATACATTACATGAAATGAAAAGACAAAAGATATCTGTTACTATATACATTACATGAAATGAAAAGACAAAAGATATCTGTTACTCTGTGTTACATGAAATGAAAAGACAAAAGATATCTGTTACTCTGTGTTGGATACTATCTCGCATAGGATTAGAAGGCAATGAAAAAGCAGACATCTATGCAAAAGAGGCTAGAACACTCTCAATATCAGCAGAATTATCACTTGATCCAACTAAGTAAGTCAGCCCTTTTCCTTTTACTAAAAACGTTTCATCTTTCTGCCTCCTCCCGATGACTTTTGGATCCAACTAAATAAGTCAGCCCTTTTCCTTTTACTAAAAACGTTTCATCCTTCTGCCTCCTCCCGATGACTTTTGGATTGGTGGTCGAGTGAGGGGAAAGTTTAGACGTAAAACCCTGCTCTTAGTGCTGGGTCTGATCTTGACGGACATCATGACGCCTTAAGGACTGAAGGTGAGGTGTATATCTGGGTGGTACCCACAGGACAGCCCTGTATAGGATAATACTGTCCTCTAAATATGGCTCCATATGGAGACATATTAAAACCTTCTGTTGACGACTTAGTCAAGGATAAAGACCAGGAAAAATCTGGTAATTCCTCCATTGTGATTCCGGAGCCTTTTTCAAATGAACACCATGTTACTACCATTTTGTATGTTAAATCAGTCCCTTTAGACTAGAATTATGACACAATATCTAATGAATTTTGTAAATTTTGGAACATTTAAGAATTACGGAATAAACTTGGCAAAAATTATGGATATTTTTGAATTCTGGATATTTTTCAACAACGAATCGGAAGCTCACAGAGCCTACAAGTAGTTCAGGTCAGATTCTATGAGGTATAGGTATCTTGACATTTATAGAACACCAAATGAAACTAAAGATCCCAGTAGAATAAGTTAAACCTCCAGATCACAAGACCCAGCTAAGTGGTTAATTATTACAACACATGGTGTGAGAGGTAACCTCTTCAAGGTGAAGAGGTTGGTAAGCCAGAAGATCGGCAATGTTGGGAGTCCAGAAGTAACTTGCTTTGGGCGTAATAGTTTTTTAGTTCATACCAAGACAGATGTTCAATCAGTAATGCCCCTAAATTTGAAGCTTGATCCCGAGGGTATGATTAAAGGTAAACCTCACTATAATTTTAGTTATGCGAAGGGTGTTATTTTTAATGAAGATTTACATGAAATGGACGAGGAGGAAATTTTAGAAATATGTCCAGATGTGGTTTGGAAGGTTTTCAAAGTGCCCCGCTCTTTGATGCTTATTTCAACATTTGTAAGTTCTTTTTTGCCATCAGACATTGTTCTTGATAGTGAAATAACGAAAAGTTGTCCTTTTAGACGGAGAGTGCTCTAGTGCTTTAAATGTTTTGGTTTTGGACACTTAAGGTTCGTACAGGAATAAACTTTGTGAATCGTGTGGCCCCAGCCTGAGCACGAGGAATGTTTTGGACTGGTAATTTGTGTGAACTGTAAGGGTTAACATCGAGCCCTTGATAAGAAATGTAGTAGAAATGTAGTGCATTCAAGAAAGAACAAGAGGCATTACTAAAATCTATTGCTAAACACATCAGTTTGGGACAGGCCAAGAAATTGTTGGCAAGGAAATCTTATTCAAAACACATCAGTGTGGGACAGGCCAAGAAGCTGTTGGCAAGGAAATCTTATCCAGATGCCTTGAAGACACTACAATCCAACATTGCTACTTCTGGGACCTCTTCTGGTGGGGCTCCTTGGGTCCCCCCTGGTAGGGTTTCCCACGCCCCCCTCTAGTGGGCACCCCACGCCCCCCCTGGTTAGGCTTCCCATGTCCTCTCTGGCGGGTCTCCTCATGTTGTAGGGACCCTGGTCAAGCCAGGGGACCTTGTGTTGTAGGGACTCTGGTCAAGCCAGGGGACCTTGTTGGTTCAAGGGTTCAAGCTGGATTTCAATATGTTGATGACTTCTCTGTCAGGGGCCTTGCCTGACATTGAGCCCTCACATGATCCTGACATTACAGTGCACCTTGAAGATGACAGTGAGGAGATGGAGGCCCTCTTTATTTGTCAGAAGAGGGCCCCTTCTCCCTCTTTGCTTCATTCACGGTCACTCAGCCATCATAGGAAAAACAAAAGCAAATCTTAAAGGGCAAGTGAAGGCCCTTCATCTAAAAGATCTGTAACACCTAGATCTAGATCAAGAAGTACTGGTAAAGCTGATAAGATCTCTCTCACCAGGACACAAATTCCTAAATTAGTAGAGAATTTTAAGATCCCTTCATCCTCTTAAATAATGGCTCTCATGCAGTGGAACATCCGTGGCTTTATACCAAATTTAGAGCAAGTTCGAGTTCTGTTTAAGGAACATGATCTATCTGCGATGTGTCTACCGGAGACAAAGTTGGGAGAGCACACTCCCAACTTTGGTTTTAATTATTCATTTCATAGGTCTCCACCCCTGATAGGTGTACATGCTCAGGGAGGCACAGGCATCATAGTCCGCAAGTCCGTTAATCACAAGGTTGTTCAATTAAACACTGTGTTGCAGGCTTGTGGAGTTCAAATTTTCAATTATTAATGGATCACTATTTGTTTTCTATACCTTGATCTATCATTAGAAAGTAGATTGCAGGATAGGCAGGGTAGTTCTCGTCAGCTAGAATTAAACTATCTACAGACATTGATAGACCAGCTTCCTAAACCATTTATTCTAATGGGGAATTTGAATGCCAAGGACACCCTCTGGGGAGAGCCAAACTAAGACCGGTGGGGGTTTAATAATAGAACAGCTGCTTGACTTAAATTATATTTTCACAATACTGATTCAGCCATTGGCCTCACTATCTGCTCTTCGTCTTTTGAGGTTAGATTACCAGTGGGTAGTAGACCAGAATGATCATGGCAGTGATCGTTGGCCTATTCACTTGAAGTAGGGGATTTTGCGGCCGAACAGGATACTTAATATTTAACCATTAAAAAAAAAAAATGGATAGTAAAAATAAAAACATATTGAAGGTATGAAATATTACTTTATATAGTTGAGTAATATATGCAATACAAAAAGTAAGTATATAAAAACCTTTTTAGTTTTTTCAAAGTCTGCAAATTTTCCATTCAGACCCACATACGGGCCAGAAGGGGATACTTAATGTTTAACTTTTTTTTTGAATGGATAGTAAAAAGAAATTTTGAATGGATAGTAAAAAGAAAAACATATTGAAGGTATGAAACATCATTTTATATAGTTGAGTAACATATGCAATACAAAAAGTAGGTATATAAAACATTTTTATTTATTTATTTATTAATTAATTAATTATTATTATTTTTTTTTTTTCAAAAATAAAGTTAGCAAATTTTCCGTTTTGCCCACATACCTGGCAGAATGGGATAGGGAGGCTAGTTGGCCTATTTATTAAAACTGTATAGTTCTTCTTGTTTTGGTGTAAATGCATTTTTATATTTTCTATCTGATTTATCAACCTTACATTCAGCATTGTTCTTAGATTTTTTTTTTTACATATCTTTCAAGGCTTGATTTTTGTACTTTATGTTGGTTAGCAGCATTCAAGAACCCCATTTCAGACAATAAAATAGCTTCAACTGCCATCTGCATTGCATTTACATCCCATTTTTGTCTCTCGGTCTTCCTAGCATACGTTCACACCATCTGGAATAACACACACACAAAAAAAAAAATTACAAACCTATTCCAATGAAAAGTGACGGCAGAACTGGGTACTATCCCATTCTTCCCCATCCCGTTCCACCCCAAGAGTACGTTTTAGCTTATTAGTGACTACTGAACCGATATTTATAATGACTATTCCTTTAATATTTAGCTAATTACATACACTTTAACATCTTACACACAATAGCCTAGAAGTGAAAGTTAGAAAGTTACCTCGGCATAAAATTACCAAAAAGTTACAAAAATCTTGAAAAAGCAAGACCGACAATCGTTCCACTCATAAGTCACTGTCAAACTGGTCAAGATGGCTGCGGCATCTTCTCAACCATCTGTAGGTTTAGTTCAACGCGCCTCTGCCAGGCACTAGAGGTCTCAAGTGCCATATCCTGTCCTACCCCACTATCACCTTCCACCCCAAGTTCCCCTATATGGAAAATATTCCATCCATGTTTACCAAAATGGAAGGTAGGGGAGGCTGACTGGGGATTATTAAAAAAATCTACTAAAGTTGATCAGGAGAAAAATGATTTTCAGAGCCCAACATCTGCTTATGAGTATTTAATCAATATATTGCTCTGTGGCGCCATAATGTCTTATTTCTCGACCTTCTGCGTCCTGTGGTACCTTGGTGGAGTGATGCATGTGCCTTCAGCCGAAAGATAACAAGAATTTGCTACAAGAGATATCGTAGATATCCTTGCTTAGTCAATAAAATTATCTAAAAGAGCTCTTGTTAAGCAAAAGAAAATATTTAAGCAAGTAAGGAGGGAATCCTTTATTAGATACATAAGGGACTTGAAATATGATTCCCCCATGTTATTAGTCTTGAGACAGGATCCGAAAGCTGCAAGGGAAATTTTCATCACCTCCTTTGACAATATTGAAAATTGATGGCTTCCACATACCTGACTCTTGAGAAGTAGCAGAAACTTTTGGTAGGCAATTCAGGAATATTAAGGACGGTACCACGGTGGTTCCTCCTGTTAGTTTAGATTTAGTCGTATAATCTTCCTTTCACCATGAAGAATCATATCATGCAATCTCG
Organism: Macrobrachium nipponense; assembly: GCF_015104395.2. Lineage (NCBI taxonomy): Eukaryota > Metazoa > Arthropoda > Malacostraca > Decapoda > Palaemonidae > Macrobrachium > Macrobrachium nipponense. The sequence goes on from NC_061104.1 coordinate 30,492,543, forward strand.
TTATCTTCCCCAACATCTCCTGGGGAAGGTGATATACTGTACACAATGATTTTTAATCTGCCTAGAAGTACAAAAAAATTTCTTTTAGAGATTTTTAACAGTTTTTGGCTTCCAGGAACTTCACCAGAGTCTTGGAAGATATCTATTATTGTACCTGTTTTAAAAGCTTTTAAAGATTCCTTCCTTCTTAAGAACTATAGGCCAATTGCTTTAACTAGTTGTGTTAGCAAGATAATGAGAGGATGGTCAATGCTCGAATTGTGTTGTGTTTGGATTCAAAGAATCTTTTATCTAATCGGCAGTTTGGCTTTAGGAAAAATAGAAGTACTTCTGACCCTTTGCTGTTCCTTACTCGGGAGGTACAGAATTCTTTTGCTGTGCAAAACCAGACTATTGCAGTGTTCTTTGACCTATTAAAAGCCTACGCCACCACTTGGCGAGGTGGTATCCTTATGCAACTTGTTGACTTGGGTATTGTGGGTAATTTGTTCTATTGTCTTGAAGATTTTTTTTGTCAGAACATTAGCTGAAAGTAAGAATGGGCTCTTACATTTCTTCTGCTTACCCTCAAGAGGAGGGTTACCTCAGAGAAGCGTCGTTAGTCCAACACACTTAAATGTAGCTGACAACGGTCTACTAGAACTAAGTTCCTGTTGGGGTGCATGGTCTGGCCTTTGCTGATGATTATGCAATAATCTGTAGTAAGTCTACAGCTGTCAAAGCTTGTCAAAAGATCCAGACTGCTATTAATGCTGGAACATTATGGTCCAGTGCTAAAGGGTTCGAATTTTCACTAGAAAAAACCAAAGCTGGTTCAATTTTACATTATGAAGATAGCATTGATTATTTGATAAAAAGTTAACTTTTATAACGTATTAATGAAGTTGTGTGTAACGTGAAGCTTCATCTTAATATTCTTGAAGTTGTGTCAAATTTTAATTGGGGGGCAGATCGAATCACCCTTTTGAGTATGTACCAAGTTTTATGCCTAAGCAAAATTGATTATGGTTGTCAAGTTTATGGTTGTGCATGCAAGACAACACCACAGAAATTAGATGATGTCCCTGACATAGCTTTACGCATTTGTACGGGAGCCTATAGAACTTCATCAGTAGAAAGCCTATATGTTGAGTCAGGTTTTCCCCCCACTATTTATCTGTAGGGAGGAATTAGGCTTGAGATGCATATCAAGAGTATTTACGTCAAAGCTGAACCCCAACTGTAAGTACGTTAGAGAACCAAGTGATAGAGCCCCAAATAGATCTAGACTGCAAAAGCCGCTTGAAGTTCAACTAGCAAGCTCTGCCAGGGAGGTGGGATTACTACCTCCTGCAGTAGCTGAAATTTCGCCCTCAAAAAAACCATGCTTAGAGATCTGCCCAATTAGGGACAGCAGGAATAACATAACCGTTCTGATGATCAGTTGAGGGCAAGTTTCTTGGTTCATGCTTCCTAACATGGTGATTCTTATATAGATACTGATGTCTTGAAGGGTTATGAAGGTGTTGGTTGCTCTGTAGTGACAAGTGATAATATCATTAAAAAGAAGCTTCCATCTAATTCTGTTTTTACAGCTGAACTGCTGGCAGTTTTGATTACTCTTGAATATATTTTTTATAGTTCTTGTACTAACCAGGTTTTTACCATTTTTACCGACTCTGAGTGTTTTATCCTCTTAGAAACCTGGTCTCTTGCCACCCTCTAGTGCAAGAAATACTTGATTGTTTTTATCTTTTAGTTAATAGAAGAGGTTTTTCTGTTAGGTTTTGTTGGGCTCCACCCCATGTTGGAATTGTTGGGAATGACCAAGCCGACACTGAAGCTAAGGTTGCAATTCGGCTTGGGCACATTTCCAACATGAGCGTCCCTGTTTCTGATTTTAAAAGTACCATTTGATTTTATTGTAGAGATCAGTGGCAGGCCCACTGGTCTACTTTAGATAAAGTCGATTGGGCCTACTGTTCATCCTGGGCCTCATAGCCGGATGGATAAAGGTCTGAGATAGTTTTAGCTAGATTGATAATAAAGTCGATTAGGCCTACTGTTCATCCTGGGCCTCATAGCCGGATGGATAGAAGGTCTGAGATAGTTTTAGCTAGATTGCGTATTGGCCACACTAAATATGCTCACCGGTATCTAATGATGAGTGGAGCGGATAGGCAGATTCCTCCCTGTTCCACACGCATGTGGATTTAACTCTGGTGCATATTTTGGTGGAGTGCCTTCAGGCTTTAGACGTGCGAGCCTACGTGTGAACTCAATTTGAGGAGAAGGAGAGAGAGAGAGAGAAAAAGAAAGCTAGCCTATTTTAGGTTTTCCTGCTTCATATCTTTTGAGCACCTGCAGACAACAGCCAAGATCTCAAATGTTAGCCTTGACTTTTAAAAGCAATAACTTGGCCCATTTTGCAAGCAGGTATCACACGTTAGGGTAAAACAGTATTTATACTTTGAAAAATTTCATAAACCCCTAAGAAAAAGACACAAAGTTTTCCATCATTTTGTAAAGTACTAATAAACTGGCTGTAAGCTAATGAATGTTTAATTTAGTTGCAAATCCACCCATTCACAATGCTATAATACTACTGTTTGCTCCAGCCCTTTTATCCACCAGGAAATTTTAAGATCCTCCACATAGCTATTCTAAACATAATTTAGAGAATTACCCAAATTTCCTATGATAGACAATAATTAGAAATTCTTATCAAATTATACAAACCTAATGCCTGATACACCAACTGCTTTTGTAATAAGCTAGACATTACTAACCTAACCTTTCCTAGAGCATCCAAGCTTATTTAGCTGTTTGCTATGCCAAGACCACTGAGATAAAAGGCCTGTTCAATGTGACATCATGACGTGATGACATCAACCCTGGTGGTCTGACAGTCTGACTCTCCGAGGATGTTTTCATGGTTCCATTGTTTTATTTATGAACTGGAACATAAAACTTACATGGCATCCTGAAGTAGCGAGCTATGGATACATCTAGTGTCCTGTTGTGGACTAACTTACAGTGGTAAGCAGATAAACTCGGCAATAAGTTCACTGCAAAAGGTATTACCTATTTGACTTTTCTCTCTGGATGAATTTCGACTGCAATATAAATGCATTCTGCATTCTAGGTAGAAGTTGTGAGCAACAAGGTTAGGTGCAATATAAAGAAAGAGTTGGTTAGCCTACATTGAATTTTAGTAGGAATTCATGTCGACCAATACTTAAAAGAGTCTTAATAGTTATAGGCTAGCATAAGTCAAAGAACTCCCAGTGGTAAAGATTTGGGAAAAAAAAAAAAATGTCTTAATAGGCAAGACTAATAATGGTAGCAGTAGTCAGGTAAGGCAAGTTACCAACAAGCAAAGAAAGGGAAAACACATAAACAAGTAAACCTTAGAATGGTAAATTTACCTACTGGAAGTGCATAGAAACCCCAGAAGAAATTTAAAGCATGCTGTATCCTATGTGTGGTAAAGAGCATTATTGCAATGATTGGGACAAGGGCTCTTGTGTCATGTAATAAGGTTGCAAACATGATACCTGTTTGATAGAACCTTCAGACAAGGTACTCAAAAGTTACATTAGCACAGACCTATAAGTTATAGGTTCATCACAACTTGAATACAGTATAGTGGTGGGGAAATAGGCAAGTTTTAATTGACACTAGTCAAAGGCATGGGACAAACCTTTTGGGCCTAGATGGGTTAAGGTGAAAAAAAGTAGGCTGGCATAGTCCGTATTTTAAGGGTTACAGGTTCAAAACTGGAGCCTGCATTAGAAATTTCACTAACCTAACCTATCCTCATTGCATTACTAGGTTCCAGTGCTCAATATATACACGTAAAAATATAAAAAGACCATCTTTCTTCTTCCACAGTTAAAACCTCAGTACAGATTAATGAAATGCCCTGCCTACAGTTAAGCCCAACTGTACAGCACATGAAAAAAAATTCATTTTTCATCTGATTGAAGTACGTCACTTGAATCTCAAGATTCTTACAGAGGTCCATGATACAAATATCATTAAGCAGATATTCAGTAACTCCAGAGAGCTGATACTGCTGAATGCATTTCTAACACTGCAATATATAGTGCATTGCTGTTATGAAGCTAGTTATTTAATTTTTGGCAATAATATTAGATCTAGTTATGACTGACTAAATTTGATTATTCATCAGAGCTGGTAATATTGTGTTATTGTTTTATACCTATAGTTGTCCCCCTCAAAGTTACTGTACTATAAGGAGAGAGTTTTTTCAAACAGGTCTGCCCAGCATCATAACAAAATGACTTGAATTTTCTATGTACATTAAGAGTAAATGTAAATCATTACTACCCAATGACAAAATAGTGAGTGATACTGATGGTGGATGAAAATCACTTTATACCATATTTTCATTATAAAGGCAAAAATATTGTTGGTTCAGCCTTTGGCTATAGTGAAGCTGCAACAGGTGCATTGTACTTAGTTGAACAGGTAAAGTCTAAATTCAAGTAGGTTTCACGAATTCCCAATTAAAGCATAAAAGCTGATGTTCAGCACTGTACACTGAAGAAAGTAATTATAGGCTTAGAAAAAATTATTTTTTAAATATTTTTCATTTTAACATCATACATATTAATGAAATGCCCTGCCTACAGTTAAGCCCAACTGTACAGCACATTCATTTTTCATCTGATTGAAGTACATCACTTGAATCTCAAGATTCTTACAGAGGTCATGATACAAATATCATAAGATGATGTTCAGTATCCTCACCCATTTCGAGTAACAAATGCCCTTTTTCGTGTTTCAGTAAAATTGTTTAAATATATTGGGAATAATTGGCTGGGCCAGAAAGCTATTAAATAAAACAATGAAGTTACCTCGGTTCTCCTTTGATGTCAGTAATTTGGAAAACGAAATTCGTTATGCACCATTCAGCCCTCTGAAAAACTTCATGATATAGATGTTTACTCAATGGACACTCATATAAACTATCATTAAAAGCATTATCTCCCTACACCTTTGAGAAACAAAATGTTCATTTAGTTTTACAAATATCCAATGAATATATCGTTCAAGCTTTACTAACTATTGGAAAAAAAATCACTCCCTTTTTATTGAGGATGCAAGTCTCAAAATTTTACATTTGGTCAACAATCATGAATTTAAACGTTAAAATGTCAAAGGGTAAATAATAAAATAATAGATAAGCTTCTCAATAAGTATTGAACGATATAGTACAGAAAAACACAGAAAATTAACAATATGGGTTTCTACTAATGTTTCATTGAATAATTGTTTTTCAAGTAAATAGCTATTGTAGCCAAAGAGGAAGTTAGAAAATTTAAATACCAAATAATGACTGTATGTAAGAGAGCATTATTTCATATTCATATAGTAGAAAGAACCATGTTTTTTTGTTTTTTTCTTATGTAAACCTATGCACTGCTGTTTATTCTTTGGTAGACACTGTCTTGTAACTGAACTTGTGTTTCGAGTAAGTATAATTAGTATAGACGAGAAAATAAGTAAATTGATAATTCAAAAATGATAGAATTTGGCAAGGGTTTGTTGACATTTCTTTCGTCTGGCAGCGTAGTCAGTGCTAGCAGCTCGGACCACCCTTGCTTACGTCACAAAACATCAAACAGGCTTTCTATCGCGATGGTCTTGGCTATGCCCCCTCACACCCATTATGATTTGGGGAGCCTAACCTTACCCAACCTATTCTAATATGCACCATTCTATTTTCTAATATGCAGCGTTCTGTTTATTTGAAGATAATATATTTATATAATATAATAGCTTTAGATAATAAAATGGTGTTCCCTTGGATAGGCTACTCCATGCTAGCCTTGATGTATTAACAATTGAACAGGCAGCATAAACCTAGGCCTTTCATAGCCTAATTTTTTTTCAACCTAACTGGTAGTTTACTCATCATTTTGCCCACAACAACCTAAAATTGCTCTGACTACAATTACAAAACAAAAATGCATCCTTCCTTGAGTTTTACGTGGTTGAAACAGTGCTTGACATGCATTGATAACCATGGAGGTTGGTCTGGATACATGACGTTGAACTTCAGAGTAATTTCTTGCCTTGCCTAACGTTTTCTTTCCAAAGTTCTACTTCCCGCAGATCGGTCGTTGATAACACTCTTATGCTCCCTTATCAAATTAAGGAGCAATAAATGCTGAGAATCAGCTATTGGGGGTGCACGCTCCATATTCCGGTATACTGGTAACTTCGTAAGTTGCGTAGCCTGCTTGCTTTACCTGTTTGTTTACATTTTTGCGCCAAAGCAGGACAAAAAATATCATTTATACAAAATATACTACAGATATGCAGTATCTTTTTATAATAAATAGGAAAGATATAAAGACATCTTGATTTATAATTTTGGTAATAAAAGAAATTGTCTATGATACTGATACAGCCTTGTAATAGTCGATTCCAGTTATATCTTTCCCAGTAATCGCTTATGTTGGTTAGCCTGTTTAACCAGTGAGGCAATGCGATGGGTGTTGGGGCGTCGTACGATTTCTGGATACCACAACAACCCTTCGTTTGAGAACATACAACAGCGATCGCCTTCGTATTGACAAATGTGATCGTGTGACTTCTGGATATGGCCTTATGTGCGAAATATGTAATGTACAAATAACAGTAAAACATATTTTTTAAATCTGTCCAAAATATAGAACTCTTAGAGACATGTTATCTAGAAGATATTCTTTTGAAGAAATATTGTCAGTGACAAATGTTCACTTTTTTATATTTCAAAATCCCTTAAATCTGATGATTTATATGTTAAAATATAATATATAGTAATTTATAAGATATTCCAGATAGTAAGTATTTATTTTTTAGGTAATAATTTATATTCCAGATGGTAAATATTTATTTTTCAGTGGTCTGGTTAAACTAAAGTAAAAAAAAAAATAATAAAACTATAACAGCTGTAAAAGCAAATATCATTGGTTATGATAATATAATAGCATATAAAAGCCTATTTAAAAAAAAATATGTAAATTGTATGATGCTCCCTTTTCACGGAGCAGGTGAAGATCAGTAGGCCTAGCCACATATTTTTAAGTTATTCAACTTTCTATATTTTTCGTACTACAAATATAGAAAAGGTAAGTAATGAATAGACTGTTTGTCACTGCATTTGCAAAAGATATGCAGATTCTCTGTGATAGAATAAAAATTATGTAGGCTGAAGCACACACAAATTCCTTTCTTTAATAATAAAACAAAACCAAAACAAAAGAAAAAAACAATGAAACAACAATTATTTAGATTTTTCTTTAAATGAGAATAATTTATATATCAGGTAACAGATTAATACTAATTGTTCCTACATGGTATACAAACCATTGGTCCTTTATAATAGCAATTACTTAAGGGAAAGCCTGGATGTTGAAGCTGAACTTTCAAACAAGGCAGTGCGATAGTTAACTACCGTAGGGTTGTTGGCAATGCCAAGGCCGTGGCAAGCGAACACTTTGCTTTTGGCCGTCGTCATGTGAGCATGTTCCCCTGTTCTCTCTGCCCAACTTTCTGCTGGACTTTGTTTTTTTCCTGCTGTGAAATTTCCTGTGCTTTTTTCCTGGTGTGAAATTTCCTGTTTTTTGTTCTTTTGTTTTCAGTTTTGGTGGTTTGCTTGAGATTTACAATGGATGCTCAGCAATCCCGCAATCTACAGCCCTTGCTGGTGTCTACATCCTTAAGCGTTGCAATATTTTGTAAGGCAATTGTACAAGTGTATGAGCCACAGCAAACTACCATGAAACAAGAAGTCACTTCAACATCACTTTCAAGAGAAAGAGAGAGAGAGAAAAAAAAGAAGACATCAAGGCTTTCATTCTTTTGTATTCTACCCACCACAAAATGTTCTCCAGTATACGGATAAGTACTTAATCATACACCCTTCATCTTTAGTAACATTACAAACCACTCAAGTTTTAAGATGAATATATAGGTTACTCTCAAACAATATACACCCTCAAAGACCTAAAAGGTTATGCCTTCCCTACAACTCCCACATCCTCACCTCAACAGTTGTGCTTGAATAGTGGCGACACCTTCTGAGCAGTGCTCAGTTAACGGTTAGCAAATTTAGCCTGAATGACCTCTCAATGGATCACAAACAGCTCCCAAGTGAACACCATGAAGTTCTCCATATTACATGCTACGCTCTTGAGGACAATAGCAATAAAAAATACTCTTGAGAGGTTCTGTAAAGATCACATTCAAGGGGCTAGACCTCCAAAAAACATATACATCGGAGGTCAACACTACAAGTCCAAAAATAAATTCCTTCCTTGTCAATGCCATCGAACCAAATTGTGTGAATCACAATTTTGTTGCCCCATTTGCAACTAACTTGACGAGGACATGGGAAACTGCTACCTACAAGTAAGCATTAGCTCCAATTGTGCAAGTAACTTTTTTTCTCTCTCTCTCCCAACTAAGAGCTCCCTTCTAAATTTTGATTCGGAGGTGACTGCCCTCTGCTTCAAGTATGGATTGAACTTTAAAGAATCTAGACAGGATACCCACCACCTATAGGCTTTAAAACTTTCACCCTGGCCCAAATCGCGAAAATATCAAAGCGTACAAGCAAAACCACCCCAATTATCATCAAGCCACAATCAACCACTCCCCCCTCCATCTCTTTCATTCCCCAATCCTCCACCAAACCATTAATTACTTCCTTACACATCCCTTTCCCCATACCCCCTCATATCTCTAAAGCACTTATCATGTATCACCAATAAGCCTCTTACCTAAAGTGAAATTCTATAGAGGTGTTACATTCAGAAACACCTACATCTATATCCATATTTTCCTGAGCCATGAAGAGCATTGGGAATTACATAAATGAACCCTTTATCGTGTATTAATAATTAGGAATTCTGGACACTAGAAGTTATGTGTATGTGTACAGTCCTTAAAATTGCCAATATTGAGATATAACAATTCCCACATGTGCAACGATGAATCTGATATTAGTAACGGTGAAGTTGCTATATCAGTGAAGAAAACTCGGCAGCCTACGTTAGTATTAGTTCATTGGTATATTGAGATTGGGAGAAGTAGGATAATTTCAATGGTGATTGCTAGATTACATCATCGATGTTTGAGTTGGGCGACTTTACTTGACTGATGGTATTAAAAGCAAGTTTCTTAAGATGAATCTTGATAGCTTGGATTTAAGAGTTAATTATTTTTTGTTAGACTGGCACAGATATATTCCTTCTGCATAATTGCCAGTAGTGATTAAACATTTATTCGTTTGGGATTTCTTTTTTTTCTGTACTCTATTTTAATCAATCTAAAGAACCATTATCAATACCTATTATTGTGTCAGAAAAGCTTGCCCTTAATAACCAGACAAAAAATCATTTATCAGTTCATTCTTTGACCTTCGTTCCGGGTTAGGAGAGACTTCTGAACATTCTTTTCATAATCTAAGCTTACCTGTGGCTAAATATAAAAGATATTTTAACGGAAAGAGTACCAATAGAAAGTTCATGACAGGTGTTGAAGTTCTGCTGGTGCTACCTGACAATAAAAAGAGGAAAAGACATTGGGAAATGTCTTCACACAATTACTAAACTTCAAGGTAATACAAATTATAGGATCTTTCTACAAATTCTAACACGCCAGTATGTTATAAAGTTATTATCGTAGAGCTATTGTGAGTCATCTTGTTGTTGTTGATGTGGTAGACAAAATCTAGATACTGTACTAACTAAAATGATCAGTCTCAAGAGCTTCGGATATTGTGGAGTAGTATCAAAAGGCAATTAAAAAAAGGAGCTTCGGATATTGTGGAGTAGTATCAAAAGGCAATTGAAAAAAGGAGGATTCTGTTTAATGAAAACAAATTAACTTATGATACTGACCACTGTTTCAGATCTAACAATTAATCCTGAATTAGATGCAGTCAAAAAGAAATCCATGCTTTTTTTGGTTTTTAAGAGGTATTTTCTGACATTTGTGAGAAACAACATCCAAAATATGATGGAATTAATTTCTAGTCCAATGAACCTCTTGGAGAGAACGTTTAACTATTGACAAGTTGTTGGAATTTGCTCTCCTGTGGTAATGTTGACAAAAGCAAAGTTAACAAGGATTTTATTATTACAATTTCAACCACTCCCTACGGTGTCGAGCCAATAACACAATGTTGAAGATATTATTCAAATTTTGTAATGCCAAATTTGTTTTAAAAGATTCACTTATTACCAAGGATGTGACCAAGTATCGGTATCAGTGGTATCGGGTATTTTTGTGGTATCGGTGAATTTCTGTCCGATACCAGGCGATACTTTGTCATTCCTGTTGGAATTTAAAACCCTTGTCATTCCTGTTGGAATTTAAAACCCTTGTCATTCCTGTTGGAATTTAAAACCCTTCTAGGCTTCCTAAAATGTACAGGCAGTCCCCAGTTTACAACCATGGTTATGTTCTTGAGATGCGTCGTTAAGCTGAAACATCATCTAAAATCGTCAAAAATCCTAAGAAAGCCTTATTTTTCAAGGCTTTGATTGTATTGAAAATTATGTAAATGGCATTTTTGTCATGTTTTTCCTAAAAAAAGAAAAAAAAATAGATGCTTTGTCTTTTTGGAGTCATATTCCATCGTAAGCATGGTAACCATGGAACATACATCATAAACCTGAAAATAATTTCTAATGAATATAATTGAATAACCTTGGAACATCGTTAGCCCAAACCGGCGTAAACCATGGACTGCCTGTATTAATAAACCCTACCAAACAAGCTACATTTAGGCATATCATTGTAAACAGGTTCATTGTGCATCTTTCAAAAACAGATTGTTTCTTAATACTGTATAGTGTATTTAACAATTTATTACTGTAATTTTAATTTTAACTATGGTTGTGTATATCTTTATCAGCAATGAGTCTTTGCCATTCTGTTGGTTACCTCTTGTGCTACATAGAAACTCTTACACAAGAATTTTAATGGTTTGAGAGCAATACTTTCATACACAAGAATTTTAATGGTTTGAGAGCAACATCTTTCTAATAAAAATGATTCTTTTTTTTTAACCATAAAGTATTGAGTAAATTGAATTCCTCTGGTCTAATGGCTAAACCTAGAAAGTGTAGTTTTCTGTTACATGAGGTCAGTTACTTTGGTTTTGTAATAAGTGAAAATTGTATTAGTCCCAAGAAGAGCAAGACTGATGCAGCCGTTAATTTCCGATTTCCTACATCAAAGGAACAACTATGAAGTTTTTTTTTTTTTTATCTTCTAAATTTCTAATCGTAGTTTTATTTATAATTTCTCATCTCTACCATCTCCATTGACAGATTAGTTACTCAATTTTAATAAGTGCCTTGTGTATTTTTAACATAGAAAATCATCCCTATCAACATTTCTAGTGTTGAAGCTTCCTAACCCAAAAGATATATTCTGTTTATGTAATGACATTTCTATAACAGGTCTGGGTGATGTGTTGTTCAACCACTAGAGAATAGTTTGTGAAGTACATGCTATCTTCACGGGAGTTACTAAATTTCGATATTATCATGTATCTGGCAAGATTTTAATCTAAAGAGACAGACCATAGGCCTCTAGTATATTTTTTGGTCTCTTTCAGAGGCAAAATTGAAAGAATACGGAGATGAGTTTTGAAAAAATCTCTTCTACAAGTTCAATATCGAATAGAATCAAGGTTCCTACAATCATGGTGTAGATGTGTTATGTAAATTGCAAGCATCAAGTGGAGGTTTTATGTTGATGAAAAAAATTTCCCTTTATACTTTTTAATATATAAAATTGTGATGAAGGTTTATAAGGGCAATTTGAATTTTGTTTAAATGTTTTTTGTTACTATACCTCTCATTGTAATTCATTAGTTAACAATAGTTGGGACTTATTTCCATGAATGGCATTATGTGGATTTTAGTAAGATCCTTCATGGTAGGTCATGTTGCTTAGGTGATTGGTATCTTGAGAAGGGTATTCCAATATCACTCCCAATTTTGGATACTGGAAGCTCTTCCAAAAACAGGTATTTGTGTCTTTATGCTTTCTTAAAAGAATTTTTGCTTAATGGTAGGGGTGTAGTATTGTGTAGAAGCGTTATAATCATGATTGTATTCACGTAGTAATAAAGGCGGGATTCCACAGTGGCAAAAATTTGGCAATATGTGCCATGCTACATTGTAGCATTTGCCAAGTGTGTTTCCACCAATTCAACAGAAGGCAACATATAGCAGGCAAGTGTGTGGCATGTGACAGATGACAACTAGCTGCCATATTATCCGACACGTGACAATATTTAGTCTGTTGTGGAGGATAATATCCCAGATAATGAAGGTAATTCTGCAAATCGTGATACAAGCATGCAATTTTGCACAAAGGCACACTAAACTATTTTATCCTTCCCAAAAAATAATCAATTTTTCAAAATGCCCACTCATTTTTTTAATATGGCGGTGTTTGCAATGGAAGAAATATGAATTATCGACTTCAAATTTTCTGGTAATGATCTTTTGAACAAAACTGGTGAATTAATTGATGAATTTTTTTCTAGAATATCCAATAATCAATTATAGTTAGTTTCTAATAGTTTTGTACTTCGCATGCACAAAAAATAAGATTAAAAACAATTTTCACCTCTTAAACATAACATTTTTGATATTTCAACATGTGTTTGAAACAAAACACATGAATAATTAATTTTTTCCTCATACATTCAAATTTTTATAATAATATCAAATCGTATGTGTGCATGGGCAAAAAAATAAGAGCGATTTACATGCACTACCAGGGCACACTGGTGTAAATCGTTGCCTATTGATAATCAGCATGTAGTTCATTGTAAGCTCATTATGAGTCTCCCAAATACTTTATTGTTTGCCCCTTTGTATAACCATAGAGTCGTACCTGAATTGACAGGGTGTGCTGACGCGGGATAGCCGAGCTAAGGAGGAAAGGGCATACTACCTACCGCTTTGGTTATCAAGAGGAGACCTTAGTTGTCTTCTCTGTGCACGACCTGGGTGCCTTCTATAAGCTGTTGTAGAGATGGCTTCCTGTCATGAACATCTATATAATGATGATGGATGGCCTCATGATTTCTATGAGTCAGCAGACTTTCTGAAGGGTCGTTGTAGTGTGCCCGATGTAGGTTTGGCTGTGAAATTGACACATCTCTGGACAAGTGAATTTGTAAACTATGTTCGTGCACATCTCCTTCGGTTCCCCAGGAGCGGTGCCGGTCTTCATTATTAGGGCTGCTACAAGGTTGGGCTTACTATATATCTCGAGGCTTATTTTGTGGTAAGGGCCTTTTGGGGTTACGCCTCTCTTTACTATCGCACATAGTGCAGCAATCCTCCTTGTATGCTGACCCATAATGTACATGATGGTAAATAATAAAGTTCTCGTGTTTCGTTTTCGTGCTGGATTGGTAAAATTCGTCCATTTTCTTTTTTATTGCTGTTTCGATCATTTCATCTGCATAGCCATTGTTTGTCAGCAGTTGGCGAAGTCGATCGAGTTCGTTAAGTACGTCTCTTCTTGATGAGCTGTGTATGAAGGTTCTGTTGACATATGCCCTGACGACAGACTTATTGTATGTGTCCGAGCATTCCCCGTGTGCATTGAAGCAACGGCCAGCGTTCGTTGCTTTTGTATGCACGTTCGTCTTAAATTTCCCTTCTTGTTGTTTTACCAGTACATAAAGAAATGGCAGTCTTCTGCTGGCTGTGCTCTGTGGTGAAGTTCAGCACCGAGTTTCTTTTCAGAGCATATGCTAGGTTTCTTGCATCGTCAGGTTCTTTTACAGTGACGAATTTATTGTTGATATACCGCCCATAAATCCTAGCTTTTTGATGTTCTCTAAAGGTCCTTTCTTCGACAGTTATGTCCATCATTTGCTTCTCATTTGTCTCATAAGTTATTATTACTTTCAGTTTATTGTTTTCCAACATAATTTTACATATGTACCAATCATCATTCCAATATTCTCTATTATATTAATATTTTTATTAGTTCTTAGGACAATATGGGAGTATAAAACAATGATAATTATATCATGAAGTTTATTTATAATTATGTACATTGGTTGGGTTAGGTTTTACGTAGTTCTTTCGTTCCTCTAGTCGTCAGTAGCTGGTCGTCCTTGGAGAAACACCATTCGCTCTTGCCATTCCACTTCGCCTGCATTCGATGAGTAGTACTGGACCAGGTAATCTCTTGACGGCCTTCGCTCAGCGTGTTTAGTTCAGTCCCCTTCTTGCCATGAGTCGTTCCATGAGGTTCAGCAATTCCTACATCCAAGTACCTGGTACAACATTATGGTGTTGGTCCTCATGGTCGACATCAGTGCCAGAGCATGGGTAGTGTTGCAGTGCCAGGTTGTTGTGCATGACACGTGCACAAAGTTATCTTCTTGCAAACCTTTACATCCTGTTGCATCTTCGTCATGAAGACTCGCCATCTCATCTGCAGCAGGCCGAATGCGTTTTCCACCACACAACGAGCACGAGATAATCTGTAGCTGTGTAGTCATTCAGTGGGATCTTGTGATTGCTGGGATTAGGGCTTCATCATCCACGACTTGAGAGCGAAGGCATCGTTGGCGACTACATGGAATGGGATGGTTCGTTGTCGTTGGGTAGATTTGTGTCTTCAGGGAGTCCTGCTCGATTGTATGTGGTCGCCCTGGCCAGGTTGCACTTCTGCCAGGTTCCTCCATCCCCAGCACCTCTTTCTGCACCGACGTCGACGAACAGAAATCTGTATTTTGCATCGTGGAGGGCCATGAGGACGATGCTGTGGAACTTCTTGTAATTGAAGTACAGCAATCCTCCATCTTTGGGTTTCTTGATTGCGACGTGCTCCCCATCCAGGGCTCCTACGCAATTGTAGTAGTCCAACTTTTGAGGCGAATCGTTTTGCTACGTCGTTCAAAGCTTTTGCTTTCTTGGGGCACTTCATCACTTCTGGTTTGTAGGTCTCGATAATGGCTTGGCCAGACTAATGGAATAAACTGGCATATGGAACCTTTGGAGAGACTGAAGCTGTATTGGAGACTTGGATAGTCGTTTCCCACTACTCAGGTGGCAGAGAGTGACTGCCAACTTGAATCGCACCTCTTGTGCATTCCGCATTTTCGTGTCCTTCAAAATGTGCGTCAGCCTTTCGACCATCTCCTCGAACAATTCAGGGTAGATGCGTAGGAATTTCTTGTGTCCTTTGTGGTCTTTCTTGTTCAGTTCGTGTAGCAGCTGGTCGTAGACTCCATGTAGTTGCCACTCTGTCAGCCACTCCCGAGCCCATATCCGCCCTGCCCTGCTGTCCTTTCTCATATTTGTTCAGGTGGGTGTGGCACTGTATTACTTCTTCTCAACTCGTCGATGACTAGGACTGCGCAGAGGCACAGGACAGCTACCAAAAATCTCTGGGTCTCCTGGGGTGAGAGGCTGCGGAGGTCCATAATGCATGCTGGCTTGGCGTGGAATGAAGGATGTGCCTTGCAGGCCTCTATATATACCCCTGGTTCATATCCAACACAAGTGTGACACGGTGCGTGTGCCACAATCATACAGCGTTCTACGTCGTGTCTCGTTCACATGTGCGCTCGCACTTCACACCACCACCACAAGCCACCCGCAACACACTGCTACACGGAGTAACAAAGCCGCAAGTTTCACGATATTTTTCAGTTCTTCCATGGTGAAAGGAAGATTATAGATTTCCTGAATATTAGATTTTATTGGTATTGGGACATAATTTTTAATTGGAATTTCTTTTTTTAATTTGAGATACTCGATGTTTTTGCGAAATATTTACCCAATTCATTTGCTACTAATTTGGGGTTTGAAATATAGTGGTTTTCTACTTTTGATATAGGTAAATGGTTCTGACTGATATCTACCCTGCATTTTATTAAATTTTATTCCAGATTTCTTTGTCATGATTTTTGTAATTTATACTGTTAATATATTTTTTCCATTCATTTCTTTTGGCTATTTTGAATATTCTTCTTTTTGCTTCGCTTCACCTCTCAAATATGCCATTCTATTGGCATCACATTTGTGTCAAATATCTTCTAAAGCATGTTCTCGTTATCTTCTTTTCTTCTTTACATTTCACATTCCTCCAGGGTACCAGTGGTCTAGTCGGATTGTCTGAGGTAACTGGAATAATTTAATTTTCTTTATCATCTATTGTTTTTACTAGATGTTCATAAGCATCTTTGTGGTTTGTAAAGTCTGACAATTTTTTTTTTAATTACGGTTTTCTCTATATGAATTCCAATTTGCTTCCTCCATTTTCCTCTTCGGTATATATGTTATTAGTATTGTTTTTTAACTCAAATTTGTATTGGCCAGTGGTCACTCCCAAATAAATAATTTACTTTCCAACTGAAGTCTGTAGCAATTTGTGAGGAACATAAAGTGATGTCTTTTGCAGATGTGGTATTATGATAAACATCAAGTCTTGTTGGAGAACCATCATTTAAAATAATTAAATTTTTGTTCTCTATAAAATCTAGTTGGATAATTCCTTTTTTGCCAGATGATGTACTTCCCCATATGGGATGTTTGGCGTTGAAGTCACCTACTAATAAGTAAGGTTTTGGTAATTGTTCAATTAGACTTTATCATCTATTGTTTTTACTAGATGTTCATAAGCATCTATGTGGTTTGTAAAGTCTGACAATTTTTTTTTAATTGCTTTTCTCTTTACATGAATTCCAATTTGCTTCCTCCATTTTCCTCTTCGGTATATATGTTATATTAGTATTGGTCACTCCCAAATAAACAATTTACTTTCCAACTGAAGTCTGTAGATTGCAATTTGTGAGGAACATAGTGATGTCTTTTGCAGATGTGGTATTAAGATAAACATCAAATCTTGTTGGAGAATCATCATTTAAAATAATTAAATTTTTATCTATAAAATCTAGGAGAATAATTCTTCTGCCAGATGATGTACTTCCCCACATGGGAAGTTTGGCATTAAAGTCACCTACTAATAAGTAAGGTTTTGGTAATTGTTCAATTAGACTTTCTAAATCTTCAACTTGTAATGGTCTATTATTTCCAAGATTATCTATAAAGTGACTTTCTAAAGACGGTTCCATATATATTTGAGCATATGGTTATTTTCTTTTCCAGAAATACTTGAGCTGCACATGCCTGTATTATCGAGTTAATCCTAACGGGTTGGCATTTAATTGAAGAATGTTATGATTGCAGTTCCTCCTTGACTGTTGTCATTTAAAATTTGTGTTGATTGCCATATCTTATATTGTATGCCAGCATTAAGAACCTTATTACCTGTTTTAGTTTCCTGTAAGCAAATTATATTTGCATTACATTCTCTAATTAATGATTTTAAGTTTTCATTATTTGATATGTATCCTCTAATATTCCACTGTAAAAAGGCATTTTAAGAAGGTTTTGCATTTGTTTTAATATCTATTTGCTTTCCTGTACTTTGTATCTCATTGAAGTCTTATATTGTTGCTGTACTTTGTTATTTTGGTAGTTGATGTATTTCTACTGCTTTTTTCTTTTATTGCTGAAGAATCTCAGATGTTCTTTTTATTAGAGGTGTATTTAAGTGGCTTTTCGTCTTGGGTTCTATTACAATACTTTCTCCATTTTTATCTGATATTTTAACTTTCTCTTTTACTTGGGTTTCTCTTTTTTTTTTTTTTTTTTTCATTTTTTGTTTGCAAGCAATTTTCGTTGACTTTATCTTGTCAGTATTTATTTTTCTCCATATAGATTTTTGGTCTTACTGATTGTATAAATTGTTTCTTGGATGTGGGTGGGATTGTTTCAAGTAACTTTTATTTTGCTTGTCCACCAAATACAGATTTTGTTTTTTGCTTGTCCTCCAAATTCAGTTTTTGTTTTTTGCTTGTCCTCCAAACTCAGCTTTTGTTTTTTGCTTGTCCTCCAAATTCATTGCGTTGCTTCATGCATTTCTGGTGTTGGTAATATATATAAATTTGGGTTACTTATATTTTCTGTAGCTTCTGAGCTTGAATTTGGTCCATTATTTTATGTGTGTGTTTTTTGTTTATTTATACTGTATAATTTTGTAGGAATTTGGTTGTGCGCTTCTTTATTTACTACCTCTTTATACGTGTTTTTCCTTGCTGGATCTTTGTAAACCTCTTACTTTTAGTTCTATCCTAGCTTCTCTTATTGACATTCAACTTCTTTCTTGTAAGATTTTTAATTCAGTGTTGTATAAGTAATATGCGCATTCTTTTGATCTTGAGTGGTGATTTTGACCACAATTGATACAAATTGGGTTTTCACAGTCCAATTTAGTTGTGTGGTAGTATGATCCACAACATCCACATCTTGGAGCTTCTCTACAATTTTTGCTTGAATGCCTGCCTATATTTACTACATGATTTGCATTGTAGTGGTTTAGGGATGTATGGTCTCAACTCTCTTGTCTACCCTAAACCTTTAATTGTTAAAGGGAGTTAGTTTCCTTTCAAATTTTAGTTTAGATACATGTATTTTTGTGTGTGAATTTTTCCTACTTGGAATATCTCAAATTCTTCAATGTTTTTGTATCTTCTTTAGAGAGTCCATCAAAATATTTCTATCAATTTGTTCGTCATCATTATTTGGCAAGATTATAGTACCTTATATACTGGTAAGTTTATTATGTCTAGTGACTTTTTTTTTTGTAATTAGTAAGTAATTTTCTAAATGAGCCTTAGTAGTGGTTTCCACTATCCATGTATTGTTTGTTTGACGAAAGTTCGTGTTTTGTGTTGGGTATCATGGTTTAGTAACTTTTCTTAATTTTAAATTTGGAAATTTTGTTCTTTCACTTTCTATTGGTAAAAATCTTGCCCAACTGTCCTTTTCAAAAAGTGAATCAAATAAAGCTAGTGTAGGGGTAGGTTGGAGTTTTCGTTTGACAAATCTTTTAGGCCTAATAATAGGCTCCACAGTTGGTATATTTTGAATTTAAGTATCCAAAAGGGTGTCCTTAATCGTGTCCAGGGTCAAATGGGAATTTAGTGTCAAGGGGTCACATTTTCCGGGGGATTGGGTTCCATTAGTCCTTTCACGCTTTATAATTTTATTTTTTTTTTTTTATTTTTTTTTATATATATATATATATAGAGAGAGAGAGAGAGAGAGAGAGAGAGAGAGAGAGAAACCAACTGCAAGTCATGGATAAAACTGGGTCTCCTTCCAAAGACTCCCCCTTCACCAGAGACATAGCAGAGACCAACTCCCATATGTCCACTCCCTACCCCACCCCACCCTGAAGTGATGGCTCTTTCATAACATGATTGGCTCAAGTGTAAACAAAAACCGCTTGATAGGACCGAGGCGTAGCTAGTATGCCATCATCCCCACTCTTGTTATGTTAGAGGGGCTAATTCCAGGATTACATGAACTGGCCGAGAGTCCTACTGTGGAGATGATACCTCCCCGGATTCCGTAGGCAAGTCCCAATAGGTAGTCCCGCCTTAATAAATATTGATGTAGAAATCACATCAGTATCCTTAGGGGCCAAATATATTAAAAGTGGCCGACCAAACCACTATAGTCTGCCATTTCGATCAAGTTAAAGCCTGCCATTTCGATCAAGTTAAAGCCTAAGTTCATAAACCCAACTCCTACCTAACCTGTATGAGAGTTTTAGTGAAGAGGAGGAGAACAGCTGGGGGAGCAACCGAGTGATAGAAAGTAAGAGATTGAAAAATAATCAAGTAAGAGAAAACTTGAGACATTTAGATTCAAACTAGGAGATAATTCTCCCAGTTCGAAAGCCCTCTTGCATGTTACGCAGTTTCAACCATAGGTTGGAAGTGCGTAACTCCATCAAGGCACTCTCAACATAAGAGGGGAACCTTATACGTGTATCATTGAAAAGGCTGACTGTATTTAAGGACCTCAATGTAGGGCCCACATTGTTGACTTTTTTTTTATTATTATTATTTAGATAGGTTGTGTATTTGTTTTATGTTACTTAGGTTTAAAGTCTATTTTTCCAAATTTTGTACCCCAAAAATGCACCTAGGGTGAAATTGCAGCTGGTTTGCTTACATTGCAAGGAACCCTCAGTTCTGGAGATTTGGCACTTTTTTGTTATTAACAATAGATCTATAGTCTTATTACAGGGATTATTAAAGAACCTTTGAAATATTGAATTGAATAAAGTGACAACACATTAACCCAAGAATGCTTTTGTCAGAGAGCCAGCAGTTGTATATGTGCTAGGTAAATTGTACCCGATACCTATTAGTGACTTTGTAGCTTATATAAAAACAATCATTGTAAATAAATGGCAAAAAATATGGAACAAAGAACCTGAAAGTAATAAAGTAAAATAAATAAAACCTGACGTTAAGAAATGAAGCCCTATATATCAAGAGAGAGGCGCACACAAGTAATCCTGACACGTCTTGCGTACAGGCCACACTCGTCTGACACATGGGCACTTATAAGCTGCCCACGTGACACTGCTCCGGAGTGCTCAGAGTGCAAGGTATTGATAACGGTCAGACATGTATTGTGTGACTGTCCAAAGTATGACCAGCAGAGACTCTCAACTTTTGGAAGTAAAGCAATAAAAGAAATTTTGTCAGAATCTTTCACATTTTCAGTGGTGTCAAGTATGGCGTTTCTAAGAAACTGATTTAATTAATAAAATATAAAAATAAGTATAAATACAAAAACCTCTGAGCAATTAATGAATTTTAGATAAAATTTTTATGAGTTTCTTGACTTTTTGTTAATTTTAATAACCTTTTTAGTATGTATGGAAACGTGAGTAAATGTGTCTATTGCCTGTTTATGTTCTAGTATAAAAGTCTCTGCCTCTGTGCAGTTTTTTTTACTTTATTTTATTTTATTGTGTATTATACTATATGACCTATTTGATCCTAGGTCTAGGCCAAAGTTTTTCAAATCCATCGGGCCAGCCCTATGAGAGCTGAAAATCAGCTCAGTGGTCTGGTTAAACTATTCTTTAAAAATAATTTACCGATAACAAGAAAATGAAAATATAACCTATATGCTTGCTTTTAAAAAGGAATACTGATGGATTTATTAATTAATTTTTTTTTTGGTTCATCCTAGAGAAAAATATCCAATGGCGAAATCAAATTTGGGGATAAAAGAGGTAATTTCATTCTAGATTAACTAGAATTGGACTAAAAAAAATGGATGGAAGGAAATGAATTTTTTTTTTTTTTTTTTTTTTTTCTTCATAAAAGATTTATTCAGGAACTCTTCCCATAGTTGTCAATCTGACACCCTGAGAAAGAGACATGACTGTTGTATTTGCAACATGAAAATGGTTATAAAAAATTTGAGTACAATTTGTGATTCAGGTTAAATCATAACTATCTGGACCTATAGTACAGGTCAATCATAACGCCATTATTTAGACCTTTACCTATGATGTCTAATATAAATTATTCAAAAACATTGGTTTAAGAATTATATTATAACGGGCTGCCAATGCAAGAGCCAGCGTCCCAGAGAAGTTGAGGGCAATCTTTAAGTAAATATATAAAAATATTGCCAAAGAAACAAGAGAGCCATTAAAATTAAAATATTATACTATTCCTCTTAAAGTTATAAAACATATATCAATTGGTAAATTATCCTGTTAGTACTTATTATCCATATATCACAGCATAGGCTACCAATTGTGAAATTATAATTTCTAATTAAACCTTATAATGTATGATCCTCAATACCTAATTTCACTTATTAGATTCATTAAAGCACTATCATATAATACCTAATATCAAGATGCAAATGAACATATTAAACCTATGTAGCACCATACAAATTAAGAAACGATTATTTGTAAAATATATTGTATTGGTTTGGAATCAACCAACTTACACAGGAACACGTGATTCATGAGAGCACCTTCATATACCGTAGGTATAGATACACAGGAAAAAAAAAAAAACACGTGATTCATGAGAGCACCTTTCATATACCGTAGGTATAAAATAAAATATATATACGAACACTACATCACTGCATATAAAATATGAAATGGTGGGGTTGGGTTAGTTTAGTTTATGGAATTTAAGCATAATGCCAAGCACTGGGGCAACTATGCCCATACAGCAGTAAAGAAATGATAAAGTGAAGTGAAGGCTGACCTTAAGATGAAACCTGCATTTAACAAACACACCATGAAACCTGCATTTAACAAACACACCTATCAGTGGAGTTACTTTTCTCTCCTAAAACCATTGCAACATTCCAGTGCAATGAAAGACTGCTTGGCTAGGGGGGGGCCAAATTTTATGGAGTGAAAAAAACAAAAACTTTGAAAAAAGTAAAGAGTGCTGAAAGGTATTTAATTCTGCATCTTAAGTTCACAAAGGAACATCTTATTGGTAAGAAGACCTTCACATGTTTATCAACCCAACATCATAGCATGCAAACTACCAAATGCCAATTATAAAACAAAACTGTAATAAAGACTGGATAGCACTTTCACCGAGATATTTGCCTGCCTGCCAAGAACGTGAAACCATAAACGCGTGAAACCATAAACGACATTTCCAGAGGCGTGTTATATAAGAAAATGTGATTGTACAGCAGTGCACTTAAGTAAAAACACCCACTGAAAATGAAAAATATTTTGAATTTATAACCACCCATTTTATGCCAAAATAACTAATGTAGAGCAGATCAACTGAAATATCATAAGGAACACAACGTGATCTATGGAAATAACATCTATTGTAATCCTAGCAATAAGGCTAAATTCCATAAACCAACTAACAGCCAATAACTATTTTACAAAGTTATTCATAAGAGTTGTGCATTGTTTCATAGGCCGAATTCCCACTGTCAAGAAAAGCATTTTAGTTACCAAACAGTCATTGTTGATGAGCGCATTTCATTCTCAAATTTATTCATATTAATTAATTTTACCGTTAGTCCATGCTCTTTTTTTTTGGCCATCATATGTTGCTCCTTTTCATTTTCCATTCTGAGATAATGCCGTTCTTTTTGTCTTTCCCTACATTCGAAGTATGCAACGTCTAACTTCGATTTTTTGGTAGAAGAATGTGCTTCATTTATGGGTGTAGAAGACCAAGTGGTGTAATGCTCAGCCCACATTCCGCTGTACAGTAGACTATGGCAGTTGACATATTCTTATGTTATTTTACCTGCTGAACAAGAATTTAAACTAATATTTATTCGGTAGACTGTAATTAAACCGTTATTTACCTTTGAAGACTAATGACAGTACAAGAGGTGCTATGTACCAACGTACAGAGTTCAAAGGTAAATAACAGATTAGTTACAGTCAACCGGCACAATATTACCTTAAACTCTTGTTAAGTAAGTAAAATAACATGGGAAAACGTCAATTGCCATAGTCTACTTCGACTGAGCAGTCTTCCAAGTGTTGGTTCGGGGCCAAGAAACTTATACAAACCGCCAAATTTGAATGCTGGTAGGGGGTTTGGGATGTGTAACTAACAGGGAGAGCGCCTTGTGTCCGGAAAGGCGGGGGGGATGTTGTGCTGGAAGAGGAAGGCAGAGGTATGAGTTGGTAAAGCCCTGTTGGGATATGGTGGTAAATAATTCCCAATAAATATCACCATCAAAAACACCAAACCTTTGGAACACTAAAACACAATTAATATAACTAAAAGAACATAAAGATTTGGAACCTTACCTTGAAGGGGTGGAGGATAAGAGTTCAGCAGGCGCTTTCACGAAGGAGTGGAGCTTTGTCTTGGGGTCGTGGAAGTGGATTTTAAAGTACGCCACTGCCAAGTACCTGACAAAGTTGTACCTTCTACGGCCATACCAAGGCGTTGCCTAACGAAGTTCCCTCCACCACCTTTCAATTGTATTTGTATGTGCACCAATTACTGGGTCCACAAAGTGTATGGAGTGGTTGACGGTTAGGTGAACGTAGCCTTCGTCCGCCAGGCAATTATAAGCCTTCCAGCAGTTAGAAATAACAGTGGTCCCCGGTACAATGTAGTCCTTAATCACGGTAAGCAAAGTTGCGGCACTCCTGTCTTTAACTGGCACTACAAAAAACTCTGGTCTGCCTACAGACCCCACCAAAAACCCACTGACCCTCGAGAACACAGCCTACATTATACTTTCTCTTGCCGAACTTTGCTTCATCGATCTCGGCAGTTGTACCGGGACCACCTAGTGTCTTCAGCCGGATACACCAATTTACCATGATCTGAAATGTTTTAGTGACGTAAAGTTTAGCATTAAACCGTTGACAACAACAAGAAAAATAATAATATAATAAAATAAAAAAAGCCAATTAAAAAATGTTTTATTTTACTTTACACTGGAGTAGCTGGACCAATCATTAATGGCTACATCACTTAAACCAAGCTCTGTCCTCACAACTTGATAGCTATTAATATTGCTACTTGAATAAATGAGAAGAGGACAGTCTCAATATCCAAGAGGGACCCAGAAAACCAGGTGCCCTTAAATAACGAGAGGTAACAGTTGCACCTCTTCTTGGGTTTTTGGGGTAAGGAGCGTAAGACTTGTCACACCTGTAAGTGGATAGGTATATTAAAATTACTCTTTAATAAGTTCAGTAAGTTCAAAACATGAGAACATAGTGAACGGACATATTATTTAATGGTATAGATAGATGTTCAATGTACTGTGT
>NC_061104.1:30517720-30597720 GCF_015104395.2 Macrobrachium nipponense
ACACAGTACATTGAACATCTATCTATACCATTAAATAATATGTCCGTTCACTATGTTCTCATGTCTTTTGAACTTACTGAACTTATTAAGATAATTTTAATATACCTATCCACTTACAGGTGTGACAAGTCTTACGCTCCTTACCCCAAAAAACCCAAGAAGAGGTGCAACTGTTACCTCTCGTTATTTAACGGGCACCTGGTTTTCTGGGTCCCTCTTGGATATTGAGACTGTCCTCTTCTCATTTATTAAAGTTAGCAATATTTTTAGCTATCAAGTTGTGAGGACAGAGCTTGGTTTAAGTGATGTAGCCATTAATGATTGGTCCAGCTACTCCAGTGAAGTTTTTTTTTTTTTTTTTTTTTTAAGTTTTCCTTTTTAAAGTAAAATAATTTTTTATGTGTTTTTTTTTTTTATTTTATTTTATTATTATTTTTCTTCTTGTTGTCAACGGTTTAATGCTAAACTTTACGTCACTAAAAGTACTTCCCATTTCAGATCATAGTACATTGGTGTATCCGGCTGAAGAACTAATAGGTTGGTCCCAGTACAACTGCCGAGATCGATGAAGCAAAGTTCGGCAAGAATATTGCTAGGATTACAATAGATGTTATTTCCATAGATCACGTTGTGTTCCTTATGATATTTCAGTTGATCTGCTCTACATTAGTTATTTTGGCATAAAATGGGTGGTTATAAATTCAAAATATTTTTCATTTTCAGTGGGTGTTTTTACTTAAGTGCACTGCTGTACAATCACATTTTCTTATATAACACGCCTCTGGAAATGTCGTTTATGGTTTCACGTTCTTGGCAGGCAGGCAAATATCTCGGTGAAAGTGCTATCCAGTCTTTATTACAGTTTTGTTTTATAATTGGCATTTGGTAGTTTGCATGCTATGATGTTGGGTTGATAAACATGTGAAGGTCTTCTTACCAATAAGATGTTCCTTTGTGAACTTAAGATGCAGAATTAAATACCTTTCAGCACTCTTTACTTTAAAGTTTTCACTCCATAATTTGGCCCCCTAGCCAAGCAGTCTTTCATTGCACTGGAATGTTGCAATGGTTTTAGGAGAGAAAAGTAACTCCACTGATAGGTGTGTTTGTTAAATGCAGGTTTCATCTTAAGGTAAGCCTTCACTTCACTTTATCATTTCTTTACTGCTGTATGGGCATAGTTGCCCCAGTGCTTGGCATTATGCTTAAATTCCATAAACTAAACTAACCCAACCCCACCATTTCATATTTTATATGCAGTGATGTAGTGTTCGTATATATATTTTATTTTATACCTACGGTATATGAAGGTGCTCTCATGAATCACGTGTTCCTGTGTATATTCTATACCTACGGTATATGAAGGTGCTCTCATGAATCACGTGTTCCTGTGTATATTCTATACCTACGGTATATGAAGGTGCTCTCATGAATCACGTGTTCCTGTGTAAGTTGGTTGATTCCAAACCAATACAATATATTTTACAAATAATCGTTTCTTAATTTGTATGGTGCTACATAGGTTTAATATGTTCATTTGCATCTTGATATTAGGTATTATATGATAGTGCTTTAATGAATCTAATAAGTGAAATTAGGTATTGAGGATCATACATTATAAGGTTTAATTAGAAATTATAATTTCACAATTGGTAGCCTATGCTGTGATATATGGATAATAAGTACTAACAGGATAATTTACCAATTGATATATGTTTTATAACTTTAAGAGGAATAGTATAATATTTTAATTTTAATGGCTCTCTTGTTTCTTTGGCAATATTTTTATATATTTACTTAACGATTGCCCTCAACTTCTCTGGGACATGGCTCTTGCGTTGGCAGCCCGTTATAATTCTTAAACCTATGTTTTTGAATAATTTATATTAGACATCATAGGTAAAGGTCTAAATAATGGCGTTATGATTGACCTGTACTATAGGTCCAGATAGTTATGATTTAACCTGAATCACAAATTGTACTCAAATTTTTTATAACCATTTTCATGTTGCAAATACAACAGTCATGTCTCTTTCTCAGGGTGTCAGATTGAAGAAAAAAAAAAAAATTCATCCTTCATCCTTTTAGTCCAATCTAGTAATCTAGAATGAATTACCTCTTTTATGCCCAAATTTGATTTCGCCATTGGATATTTTTCTCTAGGATGAACCAAAAAAAAAATTAATTAATAAATCCATCAGTATTCCTTTTTAAAACAAAAAGCAAGCATATAGGTTATATTTCATTTTTCTTGGTATCGGGTATATTATTATTATAAGAATAGTTTAACCAGACCACGAAGCTTGATTTTTCCCAGCTCTCAGAGGGCTGGCCCGATGGATTTGAAAAACTTTCGGGCCTAGGGGACCTGGGAATCAAATAGGTATATAGTATAAGACACAATAAAATAAAGTAAAAAAAAAAAACTGCACAGAGGCAGAGACTTTTATACTAGAACATAAACAGGCAATAGACACATTTACTCACGTTTCCATACATACTAAAAAGGTTATTAAAATTAACAAAAAGTCAAGAAACTCATAAAAATTTTATCTAAAATTCATTAATTGCTCAGAGGTTTTTGTATT
The DNA here is from genome assembly GCF_015104395.2 of Macrobrachium nipponense. NCBI lineage: Eukaryota > Metazoa > Arthropoda > Malacostraca > Decapoda > Palaemonidae > Macrobrachium > Macrobrachium nipponense. The sequence continues at coordinate 30,520,309 of NC_061104.1, forward strand.
TATACTTATTTTTATATTTTATTAATTAAATCAGTTTCTTAGAAACGCCATACTTGACACCACTGAAAATGTGAAAGATTCTGACAAAATTTCTTTTATTGCTTTACTTCCAAAAGTTGAGTCTCTCTGCTGGTCATACTTTGGACAGTCACACAATACATGTCTGACCGTTATCAATACCTTGCACTCTGAGCACTCCGGAGCAGTGTCACGTGGGCAGCTTATAAGTGCCCATGTGTCAGACGAGTGTGGCCTGTACGCAAGACGTGTCAGGATTACTTGTGTGCGCCTCTCTCTTGATATATAGGGCTTCATTTCGTAACGTCAGGTTTTATTTATTTTACTTTATTACTTCAGGTTCTTTGTTCCATAGTTTTTTTTTGCCATTTATTTATTTACAAAGATTGTTTTTATATAAGCTACAAAGTCACTAATAGGTATCGGGTACAATTTTACCAAGAAACATATACAACTGCTGGCTCTCTGACAAAAGCATTCTTGGGTTAATGTGTTGTCACTTTATTCAATTCAATATTTCAAAGGTTCTTTAATAATCCCTGTAATAAGACTATAGATCTATTGTTATCAAAAGTGCCAATCTCCAGAACTGAGGGTTCCTTGCAATGTAAGCAAACCAGCTGCAATTTCACCCTAGGTGCATTTTTGGGGTACAAAATTTGGAAAAATAGACTTTAAACCTAAGTAACATAAAACAAATACACAACCTATCTAAACAATAAAAAAAAAAACTGTCAACAATGTGGGCCCTACATTGAGGTCCTTAAATACAGTCAGCCTTTTCAATGATACACGTATAAGGTTCCCCTCTTATGTTGAGTGCGCCTTGATGGAGTTACGCACTTCCAACCTATGGTTGAAACTGCGTAACATGCAAGAGGGCTTTCGAACTGGGAGAATTATCTCCTAGTTTGAATCTAAATGTCTCAAGTTTTCTCTTACTTGATTATTTTTCAATCTCTTACTTTCTATCACTCGGTTGCTCCCCCAGCTGTTCTCCTCCTCTAAAACTCTCATACAGGTTAGGTAGGAGAGTTTTATTTTATGAACTTAGCTTTAACTTGATCGAAATGGCAGGCTTTAACTTGATCGAAATGGCAGACTATAGTGGTTTGGTCCGCCACTTATATTTGGCCCCTAAGGATACTGATGTGATTTCTACATCAATATTTATTAGGGGCGGACTACCTATTGGGACTTCCCCTACGGAATCCGGGAGGTATGCATCTCCACAGTAGGACTCTCGGCAGTTTATCCGGATTGCCCTCTAACATAACAAGAGTGGGGATGATTGCATACTAGCTACGCCTCGGTCCTATCAAGCGGGTTTTGTTTACACTTGAGCCAATCATGTTATGAAAGAGCCATCACTTCAGGGTGGGGTGGGGTAGGGAGTGGACATATGGGAGTTGGTCTCTGCTATGTCTCTGGTGAAGGGGGAGTCTTTGGAAGGAGACCCAGTTTTATCCATGACTTGCAGTTGGTTTTTCTCTCTCTCTCTCTCTCTCTCTCTCTCTCTCTCTATATATATATATATTATATATATATATATATAAAAAGGTGAAAGACTATGGAACCCAATCCCCCGGAAAATGTGACCCCTTGACACTAAATTCCCATTTGACCCTGGACACGATTAAGGACACCCTTTTGGATACTTAAATTCAAAATATACCAACTGTGGAGCCTATTATTAGGCCTAAAAGATTTGTCAAACGAAATTCCACCTACCCTACACTAGCTTTATCTGATTCACTTTTTGAAAAGGACAGTTGGGCAAGATTTTTACCAATAGAAAGTGAAAGACAAAATTTCAAATTTAAAATTAGAAAATTACTAACCTGATACCCAACACAAAACACGAACTTTCGTCAAACAAACCAATACATGGATAGTGGAAACCACTACTAAGGCTCATTTAGAAAATTACTTACTAATTACAAAAAGAAAAGTCACTAGACATAATAAACTTACCAGTATATAAGGTACTATAATCTTGCCAAATAATGATGACGAACAAATTGATAGAAATATTTTGATGGACTCTCTAAAGAACAGATACAAAAACATTGAAGAATTTGAGATATCCCAAGTAGGAAAAATTCAAACACAAAAATACATGTATCTAAACTAAAATTTGAAAGGAAACTAACTCCCTTTAACAATTAAAGGTTTAGGGTAGACAAGAGAGTTGAGACCATACATCCCTAAACCACTACAATGCAAATCATGTAGTAAATATAGGCAGGCATTCAAGCAAAAATTGTAGAGAAGCTCCAAGATGTGGATGTTGTGGATCATACTACCACACAACTAAATTGACTGTGAAAACCCAATCTGTATCAATTGTGGTCAAAATCACCACTCAAGATCAAAAGAATGCGCATATTACTTATACAACACTGAATTAAAAATCTTACAAGAAAGAAGTTGAATGTCAATAAGAGAAGCTAGGATAGAACTAAAAGTAAGAGGTTTACAAAGATCCAGCAAGGAAAAACACGTATAAAGAGGTAGTAAATAAAGAAGCGCACAACCAAATTCCTACAAAATTATACAGTATAAATCAAACAAAAACACACACATAATATAATGGACCAAATTCAAGCTCAGAAGCTACAGAAAATATAAGTAACCCAAATTTATATATATTACCAACACCAGAAATGCATGAAGCAACGCAATGAATTTGGAGACAAGCAAAAACAAAAGCTGAATTTGGAGGACAAGCAAAAAAAAAAAAACTGATTTGGAGGACAAGCAAAAAACAAAATCTGAATTTAGTGGGACAAGCAAAATAGAAGTTACTTGAAACAATCCCACCCACATCCAAGAAACAATTTATACAATCAGTAAGACCAAAAATCTATATGGAGAAAAATAAATACCGACAAGATAAAGTCAACGAAAATTGCTTGCAAACAAAAAATGAAAGAAAGAGAAACCCAAGTAAAAGAGAAAGTTAAAATATCAGATAAAAATGAAGAAAGTATTGTAATAGAACCCAAGACGAAAAGCCACTTAAACACACCTCTAATAAAAAGAACATCTGAGATTCTTAAGCAATAAAAGAAAAAGCAGTAGAAATACATCAACTACCAAAATAACAAAGTACAGCAAAAATATAAGACTTCAATGAGATACAAAGTACAGGAAAGCAAATAGATATTAAAAACAAATGCAAAACCTTCTTAAAATGTCTATTTTTAACAGTGGGGAATATTAGAGGATACATATCCAATAATGAAAACTTTAAAATGATATTATGATACAATAAAGTTTGTTCATACTTACCTGGCAGATATATATATAGCTGTATTTTCTGAATCCGACAGAATTTTAAAAACTTCCGACACAAAAACGCAGCGGTTCAGGGGGCCCCCCGGAACCAGGTGGTTAGTACCCATTCCCGCCGCTGGGAGGCGGGTATCAGGAACCATTCCCATTTTCTATTCATAAATTTTATTTCCACTGTCCCCTGAGGGGAGGTGGGTGGGTACTTGATTATATATATCTGCCAGGTAAGTATGAACAAACTTTATTGTATCATAACAATATCAGTTTGTTCATGAAACTTACCTGTCAGGTATATATATAGCTGAATCCCACCGTTGGAGGTGGGAAGGGACAGAATAGAAGGATTTTGGGAAACAAATGCATGCAGATGATTTACATCTTGGTTCCACCTGTTAGCATAGCTGGCTTCGTGGTTACTGCCACGTAAGTCTGCTTGTGCTACTAGAGTTGCAAGCGAGGTAGAGACCTATATAGCTGGTGCACTCCAGATGATCTGTCAACAGGTGGCGAGACCACGACGTGACTAGACCATATTGACCATACCATGAGGGCTAAGAAGTAAAATAATATATATATATATATATATATATATATATATATATATATATATATATATATATATATATATATATATATATATATATATATATATATATATATATATATATATATATATATATATATATATATATATATATATATATATCACACCTGACCAACCTAGCCAAAGTTAAGGTGTTTTTAACTAAGGCTTAAGAGTTAAGAAGTCGCCGTTGTCGGCGACTCAACAACTAAATTAAGAGCTCTTCTAACCATTTTCTACAGGATAGGATGAGTGGTACTTCTTGCCCCCAAGATTGTGTCTGCAGACACGTAGGGCCCTAGCGAGCAGCAGATCTCATATCCCATCTTCACATCTCGCAGGGAGTGTGAAGTGAACACAGAGTTGCTTCGCTAAAACATGGTACTCAGGATGTTGCTGAGTGCCATGCTCTGTTGAAATGCTCCGAGGCCGCGCCCTCACATCGTGAGCATTCAGATAAAAAGATTTCAAATCTTTGTGCAAACACAATGAAGGAAGCATTTTTGAAATTTTTGAACTCCTTAACACTAAAGCCAGGGTGTTCTTCGATATGGGCAAGTCTGGTCTTTTTTGGAACACTGCAGATTGCCCGAAATGACTTCGACTTTCTTGAGTTTTATGAAGATAAAACTTGAGAGACCCGACAGGGCACAGGACTCTCTCTGGCTCCTGCCCACTAACTTGTGCCATCCTTGCTTCCAAGTTCTGGCCCAAGGACAAAACGGGTTTCCATTCTTAGGCCACAACGGAAGGCTTAGAGAGCACACCGCCTTGTGTTCTCTAAGCCAAAACTTGTGACGATGGCTTAAATCTCACTAACCCTCTTTGTCATATCTAGGGTGGTTAGAAGAAGGCCTTCCTGATCACATGCAAGAAGTTAACAGGTAGGAGAGGTTCAAATGCTTTGACATCAAGAACTTCAGACTACCGTCTAAGTTCCATATTGAAAGCTTCGATCTGGACATGCACAGTCAGTCCGTCTGTACTAAAGTCAGGTGACCGACCAGCTGACGCAGTCAGACGAATCAAGGACAGCAAGGCTGTACCCTGAAGGATGAGTGTCTGGACTGCCTGGGCGATTCAATCTAAGCAAACCTTGGGGGGTGTATCAACGCAACCCAACGTCATCAGCGAATCAACTCCTGACTCGAGCTTCTGGTGCCCAGGAGAAAGGAGCGAGGAGCAAAAAGGCAATTCAGTCCCGAAGGAAGAATGCCTGACAGTCCAACCTGGTCTCATGTAACACGATCATCGGGGGTGTATAAACGCAACCAACTTCGTCAACAAGAAACTCAGTGTGCTACTATATGTCGCCTGATCTCGCACTAGTGTCTGACTCCGAGAAAACAGGCGAGACAAAAAGTAGATGGTGAGCGAGTTTCGAGATTCCACAGAACTCAAAGATCGTGAAGGGATTTGTTGTTTGACAGAAGCAAATCTCTGAGCCCAAAGGCCGTCAACAACATATTTTGCGTATTCTTTAATAGTTGTGACTGCCAGCTTATCTCAGACTCAGAGCGGAGAGGTTATAGGTACCTTTCGAGTTTTTGTTTAGGAGTAGACAGACTCTTTCGGAAAAGGTTCTTGGAAAGTGAACTAGGAAGGACGTGACCTCTGTAAACCAGGATCCCTGGAAGGCCAACATGGGGCGATCAGCGTCATTGTCGCTCCCTGTGACGTCATAAATCCTCTTATTACATTTCCTAAGCGATTGAAAAAGGGGAAAAGACTAAACATCCATCCCCGTTCAATATCATAGGATGGCGTTTAATGGTACCGATCCCGGATCGAGAATAAGGGAGCAGAGAAGAAGAAGCCTCTTCGTCCTCAAGAGAAGAATGAAAGGGCGTCCCTAAAGTCTCCACAACTCTCAACATACTTCTAAAGAAAGATTCCACTCGGAAGTCAGTAGTTGCTGCCGTCGATCGAGACGATTCGTACAGACTTTTGCAATCCTGTAACGAACCTCTAGAGGATCGTTACATTCTAACTAAAACCGCTGTTGTTATAATAGGCTCTTTCTCGTAAACTCGAACAGGGACCGAGAGAAGAAACTTCTTAAGATATGAAAGAGCTGTGGAATAACAGAGTTGATCTGGACCACTGGTTCCAAAAACTAGTTTCGAGGACTGGAGGGACGACCGAATTGCTTCTACTTCTTTCAGATTAAGATCCAGGACATCTGAAACCCTATCCAGATGTCCGCACCTTCTTTCTATCACCTCAGGTGATAGACGCACTGAGAGATGTTCAGAATCATTCCTAGATCTTGAATAATATTTCAGTTTCCCGGTAGGAAAACTGTGGAGGTCTGAATTGCAGTCTATTCAGGGAAACAAACTTCTTCAGGAAGGAAATGGTCCCCAGCAAGCTCATCCATTCCCTCCCCGAGTATGCTTACTTCCCTAATAAGGCTGCGCTTTGCCTAAGCAGGAGAGCATATAAAAGTGCAATGTTGCGGTAGACTCGTAGTTCTATACCGTGCGGTAACGAGCACCGAAAGGATTAAGAGTATCTCTGTTGAACATAGTAAGGCCAAACGAATGCAATGTTTATTCATTCACGTAAGAAAATCCCCTCAATCTTAGGCTAAAGTCCGTGATTGTAGGACAGAGATACAGTTAGTCAGTCAATCCCACAGGAGAGACGTAACCGCCAGCACAGAATACGGTTAGTCAGTCAATCACGCAGGAGAAGACGTACCTCACCGCGTATGACAGCGCACGAGCTGGTACTGGCTCGGTTTGGACTGGAGGACAGACACAGCAGCGGCTTACGAACGTCGTCTCTTAACTTTGTCTGGGTTGCCTAGCTACCCTATTCTACGAAGAAATAGGTCGGTTATTTTTGAGCAGAAAGAGACTCTCAAGCTGGTATATTTAAGCGAGACAGAAACGCTAAATATATAGATGCGTTTGTGTCGTCAGAACACTACCATACAACGGTAAAAGATAAATCGGAAACTCCTGGAAGGCTGCAGGGAGTCACGATTAAATGTCCTTAAAATAATAGACAGAAGACCTCTCGGTTGCCATCCAAAGAGGTAACTACAGCAAGCGTATATGACTTGAACCAACCAGTAGTAAAATAACGCAAGGCAAAATATATTATATTACAATAAAGTTTGTTCATACTTACCTGGCAGACATATATATAGCTGAATTCGGAAATACAGGTACATACATATCTGACAGGCAAGTTTCATGAACAAAACTTAGAGAATCGAAGCAGACAGCTCAAGCTTCTTATGTTACTGGACGGACATAAGCGGTCATTGACGTAGTCTACAAGTCTATTTCTTGTACGAGTCTGCAAATGATGAATGAGAGCTCTTCCGTATCTTGTCAATAAGAGCTTATCCGCTTACGCAATATAAAGTTAATGAGATGTTTGTAATGAGAACTAACCCATTTACGGGACAAAGAGATATTTTGTCAATGAGGGGATACCCACTTACTTGACAAAACGATAGTATATTGGTCAATGGGGGAAATCACTGAATTGACAAAATGTAAATTCCAGGAAAGTCTAGCATATTTTTTTTTTTCCTCCGCACTGAATTGACAAAATGTAATCCAGGAAGTCGAGCATATTCCGATTCACGATCATCAAGGAGGGGGGGCAAGAATCCTGATAAGAGACTGGGCTTTCAGCAGGTAGGACCCCGATGTTCAACTTCAACAGCGTAGTCCCAAACTCAGGAACTAACAAAATCTATCATCTGAAAAGCCCTTTCAGATGGACTAAAAAGCTTGCAACTTAAATTTATTGGCAGTATGGCAAAGGAAGTCCTGTCTTGCGCTTTCCTGAAGAGCGTCCTCTTGATGAGTGCTTTTGCAAGAATCCTACCGAAAGTAGTTGGGCGTCATGACGTGTAGGACGTCGAGCTTTTACATAACCCGTAATTGCCTTATCACAAAGTCTTGACGTGGTAGAGCAAACGAGATCTTCCCTTGAGCTTTCCTCAACTCCATCCACCTATGCGAAAAGCAATATTAATTGACAGAGACCTCTTGAATTCACGAAGCCCGATGTCTTGCTGGGTTTCGAAGAAGAAGTTGTCTGTTCACTTTAAGCTTCCTCCGAAGCACTGCCTACTTCACATTCTTTGCAGGTGAGGTAGAAGGTATCACCGCAGGTAGAGGTAAAAATTCTTTAGACCCAATCTGAAACAAGAGCTTGAAGAGTTCAATAGAAACGTTCAGACCAGGCGAAACACCTGGCGTGCGCCTGGCGTCCCCACTGGCGCGCGCTCGGCGTCCACTTGCGCCGCGCCTGGCGTCCATCCGAGCGTCCCGTCCAAGTCGAGAGGGAACGCCTTCTTATTCTGACAGTAAAAAAGCTTGGACGTCCGCTCTCAAAAGCTTCCTTCTACTATGACTTCTTTTACGTATTTCTCGGTGAAAAGATGGACACGAGTTCAGGCGAACGTTCGCCTTCTTACTTCTCACTGAAACGCATAACGAGAGAAAGAGGACGTGAAGCGTCCTCTTCTATAAGCTTCTATTTAGAGGGCGCGAGTCCTTCCGAAAGCTCCAACCCCTGCACGGGGAGGACGCTTCGGAGGACGAGAAGCAATCCTTCAGGATTCGAGCACGCGCACGCACTTTGGCAGTCTGGGGATTTTCATCAGAAACTGCCGAAGGCACGCCAGATCGGTGGGGTTCCTTGTAACCCTCCTTAGGCTTTCGACATGCTCCCTCCCCGGGTCCTGGGAGTCGAGCAGAGGTCCCGGCCTAGAGGCGAAACGAGGCCGATCTGACGCAACACCCTCCACTACACAAGGGGTATCACTGCACTTCTGCACTTCACTTTTGCTCTCTAAAGCCAGCACTTTCGATTCTAAGTTACGAATCGAAAGAGTATCAGAGAAAGGGCAATTCCTCTACAGACACTGTTTTAGGGCCCGAAGGCAACACTACAGGGTTAGGAGTAACAATTACAGAAGTAGCACTCTTCACAGCAATGAAGGAGAGCGGCACCTCTCGTAGACATATTCATAGCCCGTAGGCCATACTACAGGGTTAGGCAAAAAGTCTACAGGAAGGTTGGCAGGTTCACTGCCCTGACTTTTGTTACTGATTAATTGCGTACATACGAATCATACGTCTTCCTTACGGAATAGACAATGTCTCACACTCCTTACATAACAAATCTCAACAAAGAAGCAAGACCCATACCCCCTCCCCGTAACATACCAAGCTGCGGATCTACCGAAGCTTTCGGTAGCCACACCCTATCTTTGCAGACAACCCCGTCTGAACTAGCCTAACTAGATTCAGATATCTTATGCAAAAATGAATCTAATTCAAATCAATTTAAGATAGCGTATGCCTAGCCACAAATCCAGGAAATAAATCAAAGACAATTAGGATACTTAGCGGCAATGAAGTTTCCAAAATCCTAAGACGGAGGTACTGAAAACAGGTGTTTTCAGCACCGGCGACAGAAAAATTATGAATAGAAAATGGGAATGGTTCCTGATACCCGCCGAATGGGTACTAACCACCTGGCCGACCACTGCGTGTGTCGGAAGTTTTTAAAATTCTGTCGGATTTCAGAAAATACAGCTATATATATATCTGACATGGTAAGTTTCATGAACAAATCATTAATTAGAGAATGTAATGCAAATACAATTTGCTTACAGGAAACTAAAACAGGTAATAAGGTTCTTAATGCTGGCATACAATATAAGATATGGCAATCAACACAAATTTTAAATGACAACAGTCAAGGAGGAACTGCAATCATAACATTCTTCAATTAAATGCCAACCCATTAGGATTAACTCAATAATACAGGCATGTGCAGCTCAAGTATTTCTGGAAAAGAAAATAACCATATGCTCAATATATATGGAACCGTCTTTAGAAAGTCACTTTATAGATATCTTGGAAATGATAGACCATTACAAGTTGGAGATTTAGAAAGTCTAATTGAACAATTACCAAAACCTTACTTATTAGTAGGTGACTTTAACGCCAAACTTCCCCTGTGGGGGGGGAAGTACATCATCTGGCAGAAGAATTATTCTCCTAGATTTTATAGATAACAAAAATTTAATTATTTTAAATGATGATTCTCCAACAAGATTGATGTTTATCGTAATACCACATCTGCAAAAGACATCACTCACTAATGTTCCTCACAAATTGCAATCTACAGACTTCAGTTGGAAAGTAAATTGTTTATTTGGGAGTGACCACTGGCCAATACAAATTGAGTTAAAAAAACAATACTAATATAACATATATACCGAAGAGGAAATGGAGGAAGCAAATTGGAATTCAAGCTAAAAGAGAAAAACAGCAACTAAAAAAAGAAATTGTCAGACTTTACAAACAACCACATAGATGCTTATGAACATCTAGTAAAAACAATAGATGATAAAGTCTAATTGAACAATTGCCAAAACCTTACTTATTTGTAGTGACTTCAACGCCAAACATCCCATGTGGGGAAGTACATCATCTGGCAAAAAAGGAATTATTCAACTAGATTTTATAGGGCAGGGCGGATATGGGCTCGGGAGTGGCTGACACAGTGGCAACTACATGGAGTCTACGACCAGCTGCTACACGAAATGAACAAGAAAGACCACAAAGGACACAAGAAATTCCTACGCATCTACCCTGAATTGTTCGAGGAGATGGTCGAAAGGCTGACGCACATTTTGAAGGACACGAAAATGCGGAATGCACAAGATGTGCGATTCAAGTTGGCAGTCACTCTCTGCCACCTGAGAAGTGGGAAACGACTATCAGTCTCCAATACAGCTTCAGTCTCTCCAAAGGTTCCATATGCCGGTTTATTCCATTAGTCTGGCCAAGCCATTATCGACACCTACAAACCAGAAGTGATGAAGTGCCCCAAGAAAGCAAAAGCTTGGAACGACGTAGCAAAACGATTCGCCTCAAAAGTTGGACTACTTCAATTGTGTAGGAGCACTGGATGGAAGCACGTCGCAATCAAGAAACCCAAAGATGGAGGATCGCTGTACTTCAATTACAAGAAGTTCCACATCGTCCTCATGTCCCTCCACGATGCAAAATACAGATTTCTGTTCGTCGACGTCGGTGCAGAAGAGGTGCTGGGGATGGAGGAACCTGGCAGAAGTGCAACCTGGCCAGGGTTGCACATACAATCTAGCAGGACTCCCTGAAGACACAAATCTACCCAACGACAACGAACCCATCCCCTTCCATGTAGTCGCCAACGATACCTTCGCTCTCAAGTCGTGGATGATGAAGCCCTAATCCCACCAATCACAAGATCCCATGAATGACTACACAGCTACAGATTATCTCGTGCTCGTTGTGTGGTGGAAAACGCAATTCGGCCTGCTGCAGATGAGATGGTGAGTCTTCATGACGACGATGCAACAGGATGTAAAGGTTTGCAAGAAGATAACTTTGTGCACGTGTCATGCACAACAACCTGGCACTGCAACACTACCCATGCTCTGGCACTGATGTCTACCATGAGGACCAACACCATAACGTCGTACCAGGTACTTGGATGTAGGAATCGCTGAACCTCATGGAACGACTCATGGCAAGAAGGGGACCGAACTAAACACGCTGAGCGAAGAGGCCGTCAAGAGATTACCTGGTCCAGTACTACTCATCAAATGCAGGCAAAGTGGAATGGCAAGAGCGAATGGCGTTTATCCAAGGACGACCAGCTACTGACGACTAGAGGAACGAAGGAACTATGTAAAACCTAACCCAACCAATGTACATAATTATAAATAAACTTCATGATATAATTATCATTGTTTTATACTCCCATACTCCCATATTGTCCTAAGAACTAATAAAAATAAAATATAATATAATAGAGAATATTGGAATGATGATTGGTACATATATAAAATTATGTTGGAAAACAATAAACTGAAAGTAATAATAACTTATGAGACAAATGAGAAGCAAATGATGGACATAATTGTCAAAGAAAGGACCTTTAGAGAACATCAAAAAGCTAGGATTTTATGGGCGGTATATCAACAATAAATTCGTCACTATAAAAGAACCTGACGATGCAAGAAACCTAGCATATGCTCTGAAAAGAAACTCGGTGCTGACTTCACCATAGAGCACAGCCAGCAGAAGACTGCCATTTCTTTATGTACTGGTAAAACAACAAGAAGGACAATTTAAGACAAACGTGCATACAAAAGCAACACGCTGGCCGTTGCTTCAATGCACACGGGAATGCTCGGACACATACAATAAGTCTGTCGTCAGGGCATATGTCAACAGAACCTTCATACACAGCTCATCATGAAGAACGTACTTAACGAACTCGATCGACTTCGCCAACTGCTGACAAACAATGGCTATGCAGATGAAATGATCGCAAACAGCAATAAAAAGAAAATGGACGAATTTTACCAATCCAGCACGACAACGAAAAACGAGAACTTTATTATTTACCATCGTGTACATTATGGTCAGCATACAAGGAGGATTGCTGCACTATGTGCGATAGTAGAGAGAGGCGTAACCGCAAAAGGCCCTTACCACAAAATAAGCCTCGAGATATATAGTAAGCCCAGCCTTGTAGCAGCCCTAATAATGAAGAACAGCACCGCTCCTGGGGAACCGAAGGAGATGTGCACGAACATAGTTTATAAATTCACTTGTCCAGAGATGTGTCAATTTCACAGCCAAACCTACATCGGGCACACTACAACGACCCTTCTGAAAGTCTGCGGACTCATAGAAATCATGAGGCCATCCATCATCATTATATAGATGTTCATGCAGGAAGCCATCTCTACAAGAGCTTATAGAAGGCACCCAGGTCGTTCACAGAGGAAGACAGGTCTCTTCTTGATAACCGAAGCGGTAGGAAGTATGCCCTTTCCTCCTTAGCTCAGCTGATTATCAATGAGGCAACGATTTACACCAGTGTGCCCCGGTAGTGCATGTAAAATCGCTCTTATTTTTTTGCCCATGCACAGATACTATTTGATATTATAAATTTGAATGTATGAGGAAAAAAGTAATTATTCATGTGTTTTGTTTCAAACGCATGTTGAAATATCAAAATGTTATGTTTAAGAGGTGCAAATTGTTTTTATTCTTATTTTTTGTGCATGCGAAGTACAAAACTATTAGAAACTAACTATAATTGATTATTGGATATTCTAGAAAAAAATTCATCAATTAATTCACCAGTTTTGTTCAAAAGATCATTACCAGAAAATTTGAAGTCGATAATTCATATTTCTTCCATTGCAAACACCGCCATATTAAAAAAATGAGTGGGCATTTTGAAAAATTGATTATTTTTTTTGGGAAGGATAAAATAGTTTTGTGTGCCTTTGTGCAAAATTGCATGCTTGTATCACGATTTGCAGAATTACCTTCATTATCTGGGATATTATCCTCCACAACAGACTAAATATTGTCACGTGTCGGATAATATGGCAGCTAGTTTGTCATCTGTCACATGCCACACACTTGCCTGCTATATGTTGCCTTCTAATGAATTGGTGGAAGCACACTTGGCAAATGCTACATGTAGCATGGCACATATTGCCAAATTTTTGCCACTGTGGAATCCCGCCTTTATTACTACATGAAATATCAATCCATGATTATAACGCTTCTACACAATACTACACCCCTACCATTAAGCAAAAAATTCTTTTAAGAAAGCATAAAGACACAAATACCTGTTTTTGGAAGAGCTTCCAGTATCCAAAATTGGGAGTGATATTGGAATTACCCTTCTTATGACACCACTCATCTAAGTAATATGACCTACCATGAAGGATCTTACTAAAATCCACATAATGCCATTCATGGAAATAAGTCCCAACTATTGTTAACTAATGAATTACAATGAGAGGTATAGTAACAAAAAACATTTAAACAAAATTCAAATTGCCCTTATAAACCTTTATCACAATTTTATATATTAAAAAAAGTATAAAGGGAACTTTTTCATCAACATAAAACCTCCACTTGATGCTTGCAATTTGTGTAACACATTTGCACCATGATTTTGGGAACCTTGAATCTATTCGATATTGAACTTGTAGAAGAGATTTTTTCAAAACTCATCTCCGTATTCTTTCAATTTTGCCTCTGAAAGAGACTGAAAAATATACCAGAAGCCTATGGTCAGTCAAGTTTGAAAGCTTGCCAGATACTTGATAATATCGAAAGTTAGTAACTCCCGTGCAAAATGAGCATGTACTTCACAAACTATTCTCTAGTGGTAGAACAGAACATCACCCAGACCTGTTATAGAAATGTCATTGCATAAACAGAATATATCTTTTGGGTTAGGAAGCTTCAACACTAAAAATGTTGATATGGATGATTTTCTATGTTAAAAATACACAAGGCACTTATTAAAATTGAGTAACTAACCTGTCAATGGAGATGTAGAGATGAGAAATTATAAATAAAAGATTATAAATAAAAGATCTAAAAAAAACAAAAAAACAAAAAAACTTCATAGTGTTCTTTGATGTAGGAAATCGGAAATTAACGGCTGCATCAGTCTTGCTCTTCTGGGACTAATACAATTTTCACTTATTACAAAACCAAAGTAACTGACCTCATGTAACAGAAAACTACACTTTCCAGGTTTAGCGATTACACCAGAGGAATTCAATATACTCATACTTTTTTGTTAAAAAAGAATCATTTTTATTAGAAAGATGTTGCTCTCAAACCATTAAAATTCTTGTGTAAGAGTTTCTATGTAGCACAAGAGGTAACTAACAGAATGGCAAAGACTCATTGCTGATAAAGATATACACAACTATAGTTAAAATTAAAATTACAATAATAAATTGTTAAATACACTATACAGTATTAAGAAACAATCTGTTTTTGAAAGATGCACAATGAATCTTGTTTACAATGATATGCCTAAATGTAGCTTGTTTGGTGGGGTTTATTAATACAGGCAGTCCATGGTTTACGCCGGTTCCGGCTAACGATGTTCCAAGGTTATTCAATTATATTCATTAGAAATTATTTTCAGGTTTATGATGTATGCTCCATGGTTACCATGCTTACGATGGAATATGACTCCAAAAAGACAAAGCATCTATTTTTTTCTTTTATTTTCACGAAAAACCTGACAAAAATGACATTTACATCATTTTCAATACAATCAAAGCCTTGTAAAATAAGGTTTCTTTCTTAGAATTTTTGACGATTTTAGATGATGTTTCCAAGAACATAACCATGGTTGTAAACTGGGACTGCCTGTACATTTTAGGAAGCCTAGAAGGGTTTTAAATTCCAACAGGAATGACAAAGTATCGCCTGGTATCGGCCAGAAAATTCACCGATACCACAAAAATACCCGATACCACTGATACCGATACTTGGTCGCATCCTTGGTAACAAGTGAATCTTTTAAAACAAATTTGGCTTACAAAATTTAAATAATATCTTCAACATTGTGTTATTAGCTCGACACCATAGGAGTGGTTGAAATTGTAATAATAAAATCCGTGTTAACTTTGCTTTTGTCAACATTACCACAGGAGAGCAAATTCCAACAACTTGTCAATAGTTAAACGTTCTCTCCAAGAGGTTCATTGGACTAGAAATTAATTCCATCATATTTTGGATGTTGTTTCTCACAAATGTCAGAAAATACCTCTTAAAAACCAAAAAAAGCATGGATTTCTTTTTGACTGCATCTAATTCAGGATTAATTGTTAGATCTGAAACAGTGGTCAGTATCATAATTAATTGTTTCATTAACAGAATCCTCCTTTTTTCAATTGCCTTTTGATACTACTCCACAATATCCGAAGCTCCTTTTTTTAATTGCCTTTTGATACTACTCCACAATATCCGAAGCTCTTGAGACTGATCATTTTAGTTAGTACAGTATCTAGATTTTGTCTACCACATCAACAACAACAAGATGACTCACAATAGCTCTACGATAATAACTTTATAACATACTGGCGTGTTAGAATTTGTAGAAAAGATCCTATAATTTGTATTACCTTAAGTTAAGTAATTGTGTAAAGACATTTCCCCATGTCTTTTCCTCTTTTTATTGTCAGGTAGCACCAGAAGAACTTCAACACCTGTCATAAACTTTCTATTGGTACTCTTTCCGTTAAAATATCTTTTATATTTAGCCACAGGTAAGCTTAGATTATGAAAAGAATGTTCAGAAGTCTCTCCTAACCCGGAACGAAGGTCAAAGAATGAACTGATAAATGATTTTTTGTCTGGTTATTAAGGGCAAGCTTTTCTGACACAATAATAGGTATTGATAATGGTTCTTTAGATTGATTAAATAGAGTAAAGAAAAAAAAAAAAAAAAAGAAATCTCAAACGAATAAAATGTTTAATCACTACTGGCAATTATGCACAGTCTCTAACAAAAAATAATTAACTCTTAAATCCAAGCTATCAAGATTCATCTTAAGAAACTTGCTTTTAATACCATCAGTCATGTAAAGTCGCCCAACTCAAACATCGATGATGTAATTTAGCAATCACCATTAAAATTATCCTACTTTCTCCCAATCTCAATATACCAATGAACTAATACTACTAACGTAGGCTGCTGAGTTTTCTTCACTGATATAGAACTTCACTGTTACTAATATCAGATTCATCGTTGCACATGTGGGAATTGTTATATCTCAATATTGGCAATTTTAAGGACTGTACACATACACAACTTCTAGTGTCCAGAATTCCTAATTATTAATACACGATAAAGGGTTCATTTATGTAAAATTCCCAATGCTCTTCATGGCTCAGGAAAATATGGATATGGATGTAGGTGTTTTCTGAATGTATCACTCTATAGAATTTGACAAAGATACACTTTAGGTAAGAGGCTTATTGGTGATACATGATAAGTGCTTTAGAGATATGAGGGTGGGGGTATGGGAAAAGGATGTGTAAGGAAGTAATTAATGGTTGGCGGAGGATTGGGGAATAAGAAAGAGATGGAGGGGGGAGTGGTTGATTGTGGCTTGATAATAATGGGGTGGTTTTGCTTTGTACGCTTTGATATTTTCGCGATTTGTCAATGGGTGAAAGTGTTAAAGAATATAGGTGGTGGGTATCCTGTCTAGATTCTTTCAAGTTCAATCCATACTTGAAGCAGAGGGCAGTCACCTCTGAATCAAAATTTAGAAGGGAGCTCTTAGTTGGAGAGAGAGAGAGAGAGAGAGAGAAAAAAAAAACAGCTCAGCTTAGTTGGAGGGAGAAGTTACTTGCACAATTGGAGCTAATGCTCACTTGTGGGTAGCAGTTTCCCATGTCCTCGTCAAGTTAGTTGCAAATGGGGCAACAAAATTGTGATTCACACAATTTGGTTCGATGGCATTGACAAGGAAGGAATTTATTTTTGGACTTGTAGTGTTGACCTCCGATGTATATGTTTTTTGGAGGTCTAGCCCCTTGAATGTGATCTTTACAGAACCTCTCAAGAGTATTTTTTATTGCTATTGTCCTCAAGAGCGTAGCATGTAATATGGAGAACTTCATGGTGTTCACTTGGGAGCTGTTTGTGATCCATTGAGAGGTCATTCAGGCTAAATTTGCTAACCGTTAACTGAGCACTGCTCAGAAGGTGTCGCCACTATTCAAGCACAACTGTTGAGGTGAGGATGTGGGAGTTGTAGGGAAGGCATAACCTTTTAGGTCTTTGAGGGTGTATATTGTTTGAGAGTAACCTATATATTCATCTTAAAACTTGAGTGGTTTGTAATGTTACTAAAGATGAAGGGTGTATGATTAAGTACTTATCCGTATACTGGAGAACATTTTGTGGTGGGTAGAATACAAAAGAATGAAAGCCTTGATGTCTTCTTTTTTTTCTCTCTCTCTCTTTCTCTTGAAAGTGATGTTGAAGTGACTTCTTGTTTCATGGTAGTTTGCTGTGGCTCATACACTTGTACAATTGCCTTACAAAATATTGCATCAGTTGCCTTTATGATTTGGACACAAGGCTTCTAAGTAGGATATTTAGCGAGAGTTATCATGTAACTATTTGCCCAGTGGCCCTGGCACACAAACTGCCTTTCAATTCACAGGTGATGCGCCGTGGTGAGTTTCTCAGTAACTACCAAAATAAAAATTTTTGAAAGTAAATTGTATTTTTCCTTACTGTACAAACCTAGGTCTTTTACAATAGAAATTACTTAAGGCGAATCCTGGACGCGGCCGCTCAACTTTCAAACAAGGTAGTGTGGTAGTTAACTACCGTCCGGTTGTTGACTATGCCAAGACCAGTGGCGAGCTTGCCAAGACCAGTGGCGAGCTAACACTTTCCTTTCAGTCCAGGTAACAGATTGAGGGGTGGCACGAGGTGGGTTGTATGTATAAAGGACCTAGGTTTGTATAGTTAGGAAAAATACAATTTGCTTTCAAAAATTGTGATTTGTTCCTACACATTATACAAACCGTGGGTGCTTTACAATAGGAAGACTAACTGATGGGTGGGAGGAATCTGAGTGATCTTCAGAACTGACTGGAGATCAGCCTACCTGGGGGCTCCTCTCCCGGTCTTTAGAGCAAGGGAGGAAGACACGTCACTGACCTCTGATCAAAGTTAGGGAAGAGTTAGGGAACTGCGAGATCAAGGCACTCTTCTAGGCTTTTCCTTAAGGAGTGAAATGCAACTCACGCTTAGTGGAAAGCAAAGAACCATATGCCGGAGACAATAAGGCAAAAACAAAGCAATTGGTTTGTCTCATCTCGGGGACCCCCCATTTCCCGCCTTGCAAGGGAAATGGGGAAGAATGTGCTTCTACTGCTAAGGAAGGAAACAAAGGGTACTTCCAAGGTGGGTCTTGCCTACATCCATGCTTGGTCCACTAACGGTCCGCTTACTCTCTGCCCAAAGGGAAAGAGTAGGATAAAAGGGAAGAAGAGCCACTCACTCTAAAATCTTATCCGATCATACTGTACAACGAGACCAGATGCTAACCTGTCCTGTTAAGAGGAGCTGGGTAAGCTAAAGGTGTCAACGGACTTGTGGGAAACATCCCGAAGGTAATGAAAGGTGAAAATAGTCTGACGAGCACAGCCCACCCCACCTTTCAAAACCTGTAGAACCGAGAGGTTCTTGCAGAATATAAGGGAAGGGGCATGAGTAAATCTTCCTGATTTCTCACGAAGCCAGAAAGTGTGTGCTCTTGGACACCTCTTTCTTGGAACCCCCCTTACTAACGATGTCGTTGACTCTCAGGCCACCTTTCAGGTAGTGCCATAGCACTCTTAACTGGACAGCATAGCATCTCGTCCGTGTCATCATAAACAAAGTCACTGAGGGGTGGGATGAAGAAGGCCTTGAATCGAGCATCAGAGACCGCAGGATTCAGTCTTCGCTATGAATCCCAGGGCAAATTCTAGCGTCACCAATCAAAACCCTTGCATGTGCTTCACATCGAAGGAAAGTTCGTAGTTTGCCTACTCTCTTCGCCAAGGCTAGGGCCAGCAAAAAGACGGTCTTGGGGTGTGTGTGTGTGTGTGTGTGTGTTTAGATCTGCTCAACGTCTCTTGGAGTGGCTCCTACTGGGCACGAGTCAGGCTCTGCATTACGAGAGTCACATCCCAAGCAAGAGGCCTGAGGTCCCTCGGTGGGCAAGACTTCTCGAAGCTCCTCACGAAGAGAGAAATCCCAAAAGAAGATATCTTTCACATTCAGCTTGAGGACCTAGGCTAAAGATGACCTCTAGCCTTTTAACACTGCAATGAAGAGGATCTTCTCTCGACGAAGGTCGACTAGAAAGTCGGCGACCTGCTGAATAGTGGCTCTGATCGGAGAGATACCCGGTCTTAGATACCAACCACAGAAGACGGCCCACTTCCCCTGTCGAACTGCAGAGAGGACTTCCTAAGGTATCGCAGCCGTGTCTGCTGCTGAATGGCATGAAAAATCACTCGATCGCAAGAGATGGTGGATATCTTCCAAGCGTTAAGACACAGAATCATTCTCAGATTCTGAGTGATCCGCACCCTGTTCAACAGAGCGCAGATCAGACAGAAAAGCGAAAGGCATACACTTCCAGGTTGTCCCAAGGATGCTGGAATATGTCTTCTGCTGCTGCCCATAGGTCTGGTACAACCAAGCAGATCTTCACCTTCCTGTTGTACCGGATGGCGAACAACTCTATGACTGGACGGCCCCATAGGCTGAAGAGCCTTTTGTAGAGGGACCACTCGGTTCCTACCGCCTGATTGTGGCGATCTTGTTTGTCTGCCACTACATTCCTCTTGCCAAGAATATGCGTGGCTGACAGCTTTACCGGAGTTGAGGCCCACTCGTGAACCTGCATTGTCAACCTGTGGAGCTCGATAGAGATAAGTCCCCCTAGCATGTTGATATATGCCACTACCGTGGTGTTATTGCTCACCAACATCACAGTGACCCATCCCTCGTTCCCGAAACTCTTGGAGTGCCAGGAGGGCTGCCTGAGATAGAGAACATTGATGTGGAGGTGCTTGTCAAGATCGTTCTACACACCTGCAGTCAGCAACTACTCCAGGTGTGCGGCCCACCCCTCGTTCGATGCCATGCAAGAATATGAGCATGTCCAGAGGGGAAGTGGTCAGATCCACTCATACCGTGAGGTTCCAGTGGTCCACACAACAATCCAAGTCCCGTTTTACCTCCAACAAGAGTCATAAGGAGGGTCTGAGGATCTTGTGACTGGGACCAAAAGTCCAGTCTCTCCACTGAAGAGAGACAACATGAGAAGACGTCCATGAGGGGACCGGGACCTTTTCCAAGGACGACATGTGACCGACCACGACTTGCCAAAGACAGGCAGGTTGCTCCTGTCTTCACAGGAACCGCCGCACCACGTCATTAGCCAACATGGACCAAGGAAGTCTCGTTGAAGCCTTGACCAAGGCCTTCTAGGGATCAGTATTCCTGATCTGCTCCTCCGTCGGGAGGAACCCATGCCAGACCCCTACGATCTATACTCGACAACTTTGGCATACAATTGTGCGGATCCTAGAATTCCAAGGGTGTGTCTAGGACACACGATCATACCAACAATGTCCATCGCTCTGCAGTAGTGCTGGTAGCAGGAGCAGAAGCAGTGCTGGTGGGAACCGTGGACTTAAGAGCAGCGCTGCTGCTCGTAGAGAGACCCAGTCCCATACCTGGTGAAAGCGTGCATCCCCCTCATGAAACGGCCCCGTGCTCTTTGGGACTGAAGCTCCAGATGAAGAGGACTGAACTGGGGACCTATTCTTCGTCTCTTTATCTGCTCTTTCCAATGGGGAAGGTGCTACAGTTTTAGCTCCTGACAAAGAACCAGATTTGGTCTTCACAGGAGTGGTTCAAACAGTAGCTTGATCCATCATCTGGTTTTGTGCCACTAACAGTGCATGTTCTGGCCACCCTTGGAAGGCAGCACACTCAGGGGCACTCACGAACAAGACCCCGACACTGCTCAGGTTCCTCAGCAGTGCCATAGGAACCCGGAGTTAGAAAATGAGCCATAATCCATTCTCCAGAGGCTGCCAAAGGGAGAGAGAAGGGAGAGAGAGAGGAGAGAGCAGAGAGAGAGGAGATGACGAGGAGATTAGGGATAAAGCCGCGAGAGACGACGAGAGAGAGAGAGAGAGAGAGAGAGAGTACCTTCTCCTTCTTAGGCCGCGCACCCCTTCCCTTGGAGGATAAGAGGAGGAGGCAGAGGAAAATGAAGACGATGACGAATCTAAAGAGGAAGATGAAGACACTTTCCTCTTCCTCCTTGACTTCTTCTGCAGAAACGATATGAGGGCGTTCCAGGGAACATTGGAGGTGGCAGGCTTGCATACCAGGGGCGTGGTCTCGCTGGGAGCAGGTCCGGGACCGGACTCAGGAACAGGAAAAGCAGCTGTTCCAGTAACTACAAGAGAGCTGGCAAACACGGAGGGGCAAAGGAAGCAGTCTGGAGTAAACTACACAGTAGCAGGTCACATCCTCAGCTCTGTCTACTGACATCAAGGAAGGCATTGGGAGGGCAAAGAAAGGCAGCTGATGCCGGCCGCACACAAAAGCAGACGTTCGTGGGGTGTTGAGACCAGACCAGGTGCGGAGGAGCCGAGTAGCCAGGCTTGTTACGGGAGAGGTGGTTGGGGTAGAGACCAACATTGGCACTGAAGGGAGGAACCCTGCGAGACCCAGGGAAGGCTAAGCCTGGTCTAACACGGGCACAACACCTGCAGGGGGAATTGGAGAGCTCCATCCTTGATCTGAAGGAGAACCTTCGGGGTAAGAAGAGATCTCGAGGGTATTGCCTGCGGCCACCGCTAAACCTCATCCCCCCCCCCCCCCCCACCCCCCCCCCCCCCCCTTTCCTTGTCGGAGAGGTAAAAGGAGAAAGAAGCTTTCGGTCTCCTGATGCAATGCCTCCTGCCTGCCAACTTCTCCCACTGAGCGGCAGACCACAAACAACACTCCACAAACATTATTACGCCATCACGATCTACTCCTCGGCACAAAGCACAAACCGTATGAGGATCTACTTCGGCCAAGGAGCGAATTCTGTTACACTTCTTGCTGTCTACCCCGCCCCGGGGCAACGCTTAAGGAAGTAGACACCAGCAAGGGCTGTAGATTGCGGGATTGCTGAGCATCCATTGTAAATCTCAAGCAAACCACCAAAACTGAAAACAAAAGAACAAAAAACAGGAAATTTCACACCAGGAAAAAAGCAAAGTCCAGCAGAAAGTTGGGCAGAGAGAACAGGGGAACATGCTCACATGACGACGGCCAAAAGCAAAGTGTTCGCTTGCCACGGTCTTGGCATTGCCAACAACCCTACGGTAGTTAACTATCGCACTGCCTTGTTTGAAAGTTCAGCTTCAACATCCAGGCTTTCCCTTAAGTAATTGCTATTATAAAGGACCAATGGTTTGTATACCGTGTAGGAACACTTAGTATTAATCTGTTATCTATATATATTATTCTCATTTAAAGAAAAATCTAAATAATTGTTGTTTCATTGCTTTTTTCTTTTGTTTTGGTTTTGTTTTTTTAATAAAGAAAGGAATTTGTGTGTGCTTCAGCCTAAAGATTTTTATTCTATCACAGAGAATTCGCATATCTTTTGCAAATGCAGTGACAAACAGTCTATTCATTACTTACCTTTTCTATATTTGTAGTATGAAAAATATAGAATATTGAATAACTTAAAAATATGTGGCTAGGCCTACTGATCTTCACCTGCTTCCGTGGGAGCATCATACAATTTACATATTTTTTTTTTAATAGGCTTTTATATGCTAGTATATTATCATAACCAATGATATTTGCTTTTACAGCTGTTATCGTTTTATTATTATTTTGTTTTTTTTTACTTTAGTTTAACCAGACCATTGAAAATAAATATTTACCATCTGGAATATAAATTATTACCTAAAAAATAAATACTTACTATCTGGAATATATTATAAATTACTATATATTATATTTTAACATATAAATCATCAAATTTAAGGGATTTTGAAATATAAAAAAGTGAACATTTGTCACTAACAATATTTCTTCAAAAGAATATCTTCTAGATAACATGTCTCTAAGAGTTCTATATTTTGGACAGATTTAAAAAATATGTTTTACTGTTATTTGTACATTACATATTTCGCACATAAGGCCATATATCCAGAAGTCACACGATCACATTTGTCAATACGAAGGCAATCGCTGTTGTATGGTCTCAAACGAAGTGTTGTTGTGGTATCCAGAAATTGTACGACGCCCCAACACCCATCGCATTGCCTCACTGGTTAAACAGGCTAACCAACATAAGCGATTACTGGGAAAGATATAACTGGAATCGACTATTACAAGGCTGTATCAGTATCATAGACAATTTCTTTTATTACCAAAATAATAAATCAAGATGTCTTTATATCTTTCCTATTTATTATAAAAGATACTGCATATCTGTAGTATATTTTGTATACATGATATTTTTTGTCCTGCTTTGGCGCAAAAATGTAAACAAACAGGTAAAGCAAGCAGGCTACGCAACTTACGAAGTTACCAGTATACCAGAATATGGAGCGTGCACCCCCCAATAGCTGATTCTCAGCATTTATTGCTCCTTAATTTGATAAGGGAGCATAAGAGTGTTATCAGCATTTATTGCTCCTTAATTTGATAAGGGAGCATAAGAGTGTTATCAACGACCGATCTGCGGGAAGTAGAACTTTGGAAAGAAAACGTTAGGCAAGGCAAGAAATTACTCTGAAGTTCGTCATGTATCCAGACCAACCTCCATGGTTATCAATGCATGTCAAGCACTGTTTCACCCACGTAAAACTCAAGTAAGGATGCATTTTTGTTTTGTAATTGTAGTCAGAGCAATTTTAGGTTGTTGTGGGCAAAATGGTGAGTAAACTACCAGTTAGGTTGAAAAAATTTAGGCTATGAAAGGCCTAGGTTTATGCTGCCTGTTCAATTGTTAATACATCAAGGCTAGCATGGCGTAGCCTATCCAAGGGAACACCATTGTATTATCTAAAGCTATTATATTATATAAATATATTATCTTCAAATAAACAGAACGCTGCATATTAGAAAATAGAATGGTGCATATTAGAATAGGTTGGGTAAGGTTAGGCTCCCCAAATCATAATGGGTGTGAGGGGGCATAGCCAAGACCATCGCGATAGAAAGCCTGTTTGATGTTTTGTGACGTAAGCAAGGGTGGTCCGAGCTGCTAGCACTGACTACGCTGCCAGACGAAAGAAAAGTCAACAAGCCCTTGCCAAATTCTATCATTTTTGAATTATTAATTTACTTATTTTCTCGTCTATACTAATTAGTGTACACCAAATAATACTTACTCGAAAACACAAGTTCAGTTACAAGACACAGTGTCTACCAAAGAATAAACAGCAGTGCATAGGTTTACGTTAAAAAAAAAAAAAAAAAAAATGGTTCTTTCTACTATATGAATATGAAATAATTCTCTCTTACATACAGTCATTATTTGGTATTTAAATTTTCTAACTTCCTCTTTAGCTACAATAGCTATTTACTTGAAAAACAATCCTTCAATGAAACATTAGTAGAAACCCATAGTTTAATTTTCTGTGTTTTTTCGTACTATATCCTTCAATACTTATTGAGTAGCTTATCTATTATTTACCCTTTGACATTTTAACGTTTAAATTCATGATTGTTGACCAAATGTAAAATTTTGAGACTTGCATCCTCAATAAAAAGGGAGTGATTTTTTTTCCAATAGTTAGTAAAGCTTGAACGATATATTCATTGGATATTTGTAAAACTAAATGAACATTTTGTTTCTCAAAGGTGTAGGGAGATAATGCTTTTAATGATAGTTTATATGAGTGTCCATTGAGTAAACATCTATATCATGAAGTTTTTCAGAGGGCTGAATGGTACATAATAAACTTCGTTTTCCAAATTACTGACATCAAAGGAGAACTGAGGTAACTTCATTGTTTTATTTATAGCTTTCTGGCCTAGCCATTATCCCAATATATTTTAAAACAATTTTACTGAAACACGAAAAAGGCATTTGTTACTCGAAATGGGTGAGGATACTGAATATCTGCTTAATGATATTTGTATCATGACCTCTGTAAGAATCTTGAGATTCAAGTGATGTACTTCAATCAGATGAAAAATGAATGTGCTGTACAGTTGGGCTTAACTGTAGGCAGGGCATTTCATTAATATGTATGATGTTAAAATGCAAAATATTTTAAAAATAATTTTTTCTAAGCCTATAATTACTTTCATCAGTGTACAGTGCTGAACATCAGCTTTTATGTATAATTACTTTCTTCAATGTATAGTGCTGAACATCAGCTTTTTTTTTATGCTTTAATTGGGAATTCGTGAAACCTACTTGAATTTAGACTTTACCTGTTCAAACTAAGTACAATGCACCTGTTGCAGCTTCACTATAGCCAAAGGCTGAACCAACAATATTTTTGCCTTTATAATGAAAATATGGCATAAAGTGATTTTCATCCACCTTCAGTATCACTCACTATTTTGTCATTGGGTAGTAATGATTTACATTTACTCTTAATGTACATAGAAAATTCAAGTCATTTTGTTATGATGCTGGGCAGACCTGTTTGAAAAAACTCTCTCCTTAAGGTACAGTAACTTTGAGGGGGACAACTATAGGTATAAAACAATAACACAATATTACCAGCTCTGACGAATAATCAAACTTAGTCAGTCTTAACTAGATCAAAAATTATTGCCAAAAATTAAATAACTAGCTTCATAACAGCAATGCACTATATATTGCAGTGTTAGAAATGCATTCAGCAGTATCAGCTCTCTGGAGTTACTGAATATCTGCTTAATGATATTTGTATCATGGACCTCTGTAAGAATCTTGAAGATTCAAGTGACGTACTTCAATCAGATGAAAAATGAATGTGCTGTACAAGTTGGGCTTAACTGTAGGCAGGGCATGTCATTAACCTGTACCGAGGTTTTAACTGTGGAAGAAGAAAGATGGTCTTTTTATATTTTTTACGTGTATATATTGAGCACTGGAACCTAGTAATGCAATGAGGATGGGTTAGGTTTGTGAAATTTCTACTGCAGGCTCCAGTTTTGTTTTGAACCTGTAACCCTTAGAATACGTACTATGCCAGTCTACTTTTTTTAACACCTTAACCCATCTAGGCCCAAAAGGTTGTCCCATGCCTTTGACTAGTGTCAATGAAAACTTGCCATATTTCCCCACCACTATACTGTATTCAAGTTGTGATGAACCTATAACTTATAGGTCTGTGCTAATGTAACTTTTGAGTACCTTGTCTGAAGGTTCTATCAAACAGGTATCATGTTTGCAACCTTATACATGACACAAGAGCCCTTGTCCCAATTATTGCAATAATGCTCTTTACCACACATAGGATACAGCATGCTTTAAATTTCTTTGGGGGTTTCTATGCACTTCCAGAAGGTAAATTTACCATTCTTTGGTTTACTTGTTTGATGTGTTTTCCCT
This sequence comes from Macrobrachium nipponense, assembly GCF_015104395.2. Taxonomy (NCBI): domain Eukaryota; kingdom Metazoa; phylum Arthropoda; class Malacostraca; order Decapoda; family Palaemonidae; genus Macrobrachium; species Macrobrachium nipponense. The sequence goes on from NC_061104.1 coordinate 30,547,185, forward strand.
TTCTTTGCTTGTTGGTAACTTGCCTTACCTGACTACTGCTACCATTATTAGTCTTGCCTATTAAGAAATTTATTTTTTTTTTCCCAAATCTTTACCACTGGGAGTTCTTTTGACTTATGCTAGCCTATAACTATTAGACTCTTTTAGTATTGGTCGACATGAATTCCTACTAAAATTCAATGTAGGCTAACCCACTCTTTCTTTATATTGCACCTAACCTTGTTGCTCACAACTTCTACCTAGAATGCAGAATGGCATTTATATTGCAGTCGAAATTCATCCAGAGAGAAAGTCAAATAGGTAATACCTTTTGCAGTGATTGATTGGTTGATTGATTGTGAGTTATCTGGTGTCACAACTACCAGGGTCACCGGCGCCGAATACTAAATGCGATCTTTTAACTTTTATAATATATTATACACATTCAAAATAACTTTACCTTTATGAGAGATATATAAATTTGATTTAAAAAATAAATTAAATTTTCTGATAAAAATATAAATAATATTCCGATAAAAAGAATTGTATTGATCACATAAGAGTAAAACTATTAAAAAGAAAATAAAAAATGTATATACTAAGACAGCACAGCTGTCAGATATATTTGAGAAGACCAGCTTCTTTGATAAAAGAGATAGTTATTAATACTGCGCTTTCTCCCAACAGTTTTTGCCATGCTAAATTACCCCTGCTCCACTACTATAACTAAAATCGATTCCTAAGTTCCACCAGACTGGGACACTCAACCAGAAAATGCTTAACGGTTAGTGGAACTAAGCAATCGTCACAGAAGGGCTCATTCTCCCCATCCATCAGATAGCCATGAGTTAAACGCGTATGGCCAATACGTAATCTACACAATACAATCTCCCACTTTCTTGGTATTAGGTCATATTTCCAAGGGTGTGTCTGACTAGTAATTTCTTTTATTTTATTGGGGCCTACTCTGTCCCACTGAAGTACCCATAACTGCTGGATGGATTTCCATATATCATAGAATGTATCTCGATATGGAACAGGGCATTTTCTCGGTACCAAAGTTTGCGCTGCTGATTTGGCTAGCTTGTCTGCCTCTTCGTTTCCCGATGTGTTCACATGGGCGGGAACCCAACAAAATGAAACAATGATGCCTCTATTTTGGTGCAAAAAAATCCACTGCAAGATCTTCAACACCAAGGGATGATCAGTATTAAAGACTTACAGGGACTGTAGGGCACTTTTGGAGTCACAAAATATTGTATAGCTACAAACTGGGAGTGTTGTAATATGTTCCAGTCCTATTAGGATGCCATACAATTCAGCTGTAAAGTTTGAGGCAACAGAAGGAAGTGCACCCCTTCGGTCAAAAGATTCGCTAAAAACCCCATATTAGATTAAAGTAAATTCATTATAATTTAATTATGAGTGTTAATACTTTTCCAACCATTGATCTTTTGCTAGTTTTAAGTTTATTAATTAGCTAGTGTCGTTTTTTGTATATTTAAGCTTTTCTTAGTTTGATGAACTCTGTAAGGGAGTCATATGACTTAGAAGTTTTGCTTTGTTTACCACCTTCTCCCCCGGGTATTAGTGAACCACTGAGTGCCTTATTAAACGATCGTTGTTTTTCTTTTTTCCTCCTATGAGCTGTGTTGACTCGAGTGGAAGGCTTGATCGTAAGGGTGGTGATTCGTGACAGAGTTAGTTCGAGTTCCTCCTCACAGCCTGACGCTTCGCCACTTTATTTATGGTCACTTCAACAATTTTGTACGGAGATTTGGATCATGGCATCTTTATTCTTTCGCTGCCTTGTGTGTGGTCGCTGGTGTTTGTCACCCGCGGCATTCATCAGCCACGCCCCTTTCCCCGTTCGTCGGAAGGATTCCGAACCAGTTGGCCCGTATCCACTGTGGCGTGCGAGATCCGTTGACGTCCCGGATTCTCGGAGGCTACCACCCTCGGTGTTCCCGTGTTATTTTGGGTAGCCTGCAGGCATTGCAGCTTGACCCGGTTGACCTCTGCATCAGCGTCAGTGAGTTCTTGGAACTCGTGGAGACAAGTAGGGCGGCCTTCTACAGGTATGAGATATTTTTATAACTATTAAGACGATCGTGGATCGCTGGGTACCTGTAGATTTGCACGCCCCCTGTTTTGCAGTACGGTCTTCTGGACCTTGTATGGCCTGAAGAGACAGTCTACTAAGCCTCTTGTGGTTGAATCAGTTTGTAAGATTATTTCATAATTTATTGTTTATCTACTTATAATAATTATTCTTGATATATTCTATTCACTAAGTTAAGTTTTGAGTATAATTTAGTCTGTATGTGTTAGGTAGGAGTATTATTAAGTTTCCCTCTTATTTTCTCTTGCTCCCTTCTGCCTAACTTATTTTCTTAGGTTAGTTTTGTCTGGCCAGCTATTTGGAAGGTACCTACCTGAAGACATATTTAAAAATATCCTATTTCTTGGTTTAGGGTTTAGTTTAGTTGTATAGGTGATCTTTTAAAGATCTTAAGGTTGGGTTTTCCCTTGATATATATATTCATTTTGATAATTAATTTTGCCAACCGTTACCTTTTTCTGGTGTAAATAAATATTGTAACCTTTGTTGAGGTGTTTGCTCTTTTGTTCTCAAGTTGCTGTGTTACATTTCTACTGACCGCAAATTCAGAGTAGAGACAAGAACCCTTGAAATTACGGCCGTAAATGAGGTCGTAACACCCCATATCCAACGCCAGCATTGGACTTAGAGCCATCAGTAAATATAAAACTTGTATCTACATGCTCTAAAAATATGCGGACCTCATTTCCTCATCAGATTTATCCCTCTTTGCTCCACTGAAGTACCTGCGGAATTTCACATCAGGTAACCTCCAGACAGGAATACTGGGATACACAAAGGGGATAATGGGAAGTTTTTTAATATTCGTATCCTCTAAGATATTTTTAATTCTATAGCTAAAAGGAGTGGGATACCTTGGTATGACTTTCATAAAAACCGTTAAAAATATTTCTATTTGCCACAGCAAATGCCAGAGATTTGGGGAGTCTTTGCACTCTATACCAGTACCGAAGTAATCATGACTGGCGATAGAGTTCAAGGGGCATCTCTCCTGCATCAACTAGCATACTAGGTATTGGTGACGACCAAAGCTCCTGTGGCTATACGAATACCTGAATGATGCACCGAATCTAAAATTCTCAAGTTAGATGAGGAGGCTGAAGAATAAACTTCACAACCATATGACAGCTTTGACAAGATTAGGGATTTATGAAGCTTTAGGAACAGATTTCTATCAGCTCCCCAACTGGTGTGAGAAAGCACCTTCAAGATGTGTAGAGCTTCTAGGCTCTTTTGCTTTTATATGTTTAATATGGGGGACCCAAGTCAATCTACTGTCAAAAACTAGGCCTAAGAAGTGTGCTTGTTCTACACATGGATTCTACGGCCATACAAATAGAGGTCTGGATCAGGATGCACTCCCCTGATCCGACAGAAGTGGACAGCAGTAGTCTTGCTTATAGAGATTTTAAAACCCTGTTTCTCAGCCCAACTTACTATTTTATTTATTGTTAATTGTAGCTTTCATTCTGCTACAGTCATCCGGGTGGCAGCAAAGGATATTGACAAGTCATCCACAAACAGTGTCTTTAAAACCTCTCTTGGAATGACAGCTGCAACACTGTTTATGGCCAGAGCAAAAAAGTGTTACACTGAGAACACTACCCTTGGGGAAGCACCTTCTTCTTGGCACTTTTTCTCTGATAAAGTACTGCCAACTTTAACTTTAAAAATACCTACGATGTAAAAAGGATTTCACAAATAAGGTAATTTGCCTCGTAGACCACTATTATGCATAGTCTTCAGAATCCCATGTCTCCAAGCAGTGTCATATGCCTTTTCTATATCAAAAAACACTGTCTCGTGGTGTTGCTTGGAGGCAAAGGCTTCACAGACAGAGACTTCGAGTTGCAGTAAGATGTCCAGGGTGGAGTGCATTTTTCGAAAACCACACTGAGAGGGCGTTAGAATATTGTTGTGCTCTAGATACCACATCAGTCTTACATTTACCATTTATTTTTTCCTATCAATTTACATAAACAACATGTTAAAGCAATGGGGCGGTAACTTGCTGCACAGAGAGGATCTTTTCCAGGCTTAAGGAATGGTAACATGGTAGCTAATTCCCATATGCTAGGGTAGCTGCTTTCATCCCATATTCTATTGATAATACTTATTGTAAAAAGTTTTGTGTTCTTTGAAATGTGTTTAAACATTTCATAAGGAATCTCATCTGGACCAGGGGCAGTGTTCTTGCTCCTAGCTAAAGCAGAGTCAAATTCCCTTTTAGAAAAAGGCATATTATATGATTCAGCTTTGTTTGATGAAAAGTCAAGTATCTGTTGTTCTTCCATCATTCTGAAAATGAAATGATGTCCTGGGGAACTATCTGATTTTTCAGAGACTCGAGCAAAGTGTTCAGAAAACATATCACTAATTTCTGTGGCATCAGTAACATGATTATTATTCAATTTAAGTACTGGAGGAGGATTGGGTGTAAATTTACCCTGAATTTTTCTTATTTTCTTCCAAATGCTACAGACTGGTGTTCTGCTGTTAATAGAGGATACATATCCGGCCCATGCTTGTCTCGGTGTAACAACATTAGGTCTTCTGACCACCATGGTACTGGCCGTCTCCTGAATAGTCCTTTAGTTCGAGGAATTGAGTGTAGACCTGCAGTATGTAATGTTCCATTGAGTAGATCAATGGCATCATCTACACTTGGGAAATCTTTTGCATCCCCCTCCAACTCACTCAAATCTTTGAATTTTCTCCAATTTGCTTTCTCCAAGCACCACCGTGGTGATCTCGGGATAGGTGGACCATCATTGGTGTCGATCACAATTGGAGAATGGTCACTGGTATGCCAGTCATCACTTGTTCTCCAACTAAAATCAACACTGCAGTTGGAGCTACATATTGAAAGGTTGATGCAGGAGACGGTGCCTGTCTGAATGTGGTAATGGGTAGGTTCTCCAGTATTAAGAAGACCTATATCTTCAGTTTCTATTAAAGATGCCATCATATTCCCTTTTTGATTTGATGTTACATCTCCCCACAATGGATGTCTACTATTGAAGTCACCAAGTAGAAGAAATGGCTCTGGTAGTTGCTCCATCAAGTATATAAAGTTTCTCTTGGGAGACATGGCTATTGGGTGGAATGTAAAGGGAACATAAAGTATATTTCCTTCTTAAATCAATTCTTACAGCCACAGCTTGAAGTGGAGTATTTAGTTTCACTTGGTAGTGTGGCACATCTCGACGGATGTAGATGAGGGATCCACCATGATTTCCCACCTCTAAATCAAATTTAGTTCTATAGTGAACATATTCCCTAGGACAAGGGGTATATTCACCTAGCATGGTCTCCTGCAAACATAACCCTACAGGGGAGTGTTCATAGATCAAAAGCTTCACTTCCTCATACTTTGCTCGCAGTCCCTGACAATTCCATTGAATAATGGAAGTGAATTTATTTATGTTTGGGACCAATATTATGGTTCCTTTTGACAAGATTGGGAGAGCTCTTTTTTCCTACTAGGGGGAGGCATTTTAATGGAAGGCTTTGTTGGCCTCTTGGGTGGAGTTGCCTTCATAGAGCCAACATCTTACCTTCAGTGTCCTTGACACTGAAGGTTTTTTTTAGTTTCTTTACTCTCCATCTCTGTCGAGAAAGAAGAAGTGTTCTCTAAAGAGACCACCTCGAGTCTTTGTATTGCTGGCAGTAGCCAGCTCTGCCTCTAATGAGGCAGAAGTACCAGCGAGGACTGGCACCTGGGGACGAGGCATCTGCTGGTTTGTCCTCCAAAGAGGAGTTGGCACCAACAGAAGCTGGCACCAGACCAGCAACCACTGGCCTTGCCTCCAATGAGGCAGATGGTGGAGGGTGTATCTCAACTGGCACTTCAATTTTTCCAATTCCATACTAGGCCTTTCTTGTTGGTTCTTGTGAACCCTGTCTTTACTTTCTCATCATCAATTGACTCTAATGATTCAGTTAGCTGTCTCTTTAATGATTCTTTATTGATTCTACATTTGTGCTCCTAACTTGGGTGTTTTTATTTGTCTCTTTCTTTTGGTTTCTTAATTTTTTGCTACTACAGTAGCAAAACTTAGACCTGGTCTTAAAATCTTTGCTTTGGCCCTCTCTCGTGCTTCCTTAAATGTTGTTCTTTCTATTACTCTAATGGCTTGGATTTCCTTTTCTAGTAAATATATATCACACTGCTGAGACGATGATGCATGTCCCTCACCACAGTGAACACATTTAGGTTCCCTAGTGCACATTCCATGCTCATCCTCTCCACAGTTGACACAGATGCAGGCTTTTCTTGCAATTTGGATCGGCATGATTGTAGGGTGTGTCCAAAATGCTGGCAATGGAAACACCTTCTGGGTCTCGGGATGTACTGCTTTACCTTAAACCTATACCAGGCTGCAAAGACACATTCCGGAAGTCTTAAGGTGTCAAAAGTTAATATTAAGGTAGGCTGAGGTATTCTGCTATTATCAACCTTCTTTGACATCCTTTCCACCTTTATTACACCCTGGTCTTTTAATTCTGTTAAAAGTCTCTCCTCAGAGAAAGCCATCAACTGAGGGGCATAAATCAAGCCCTTGCTGGAGTTCAGGCTGGAGTGGGGAGTACACTCAACCGTAACTCCCGCAAGGTCTGACAATCCCATCAACTTGATACTTTCCTCTGGGGAGATGCTTTCTACAAGGAGCATGTTTCCATTCTGCGGCGTTATTTTTGGCTGTCTACCACAACATTTCACGATTTCCCTATGCACTTGAAAAATGTCTATATTGTCACCTTCTAGCTTCAAATTAAGGTATTTATTAAAGGAATTGGGTACAAAGACCCCAGGAGCTATTTCATATTTATTATTTTTCTTCATGGCAAATGGTTCCAGTGTGACAATACTGGAACCAGATGCTTTTTGTTTAGTTTTCCTGGCTGTATTATATTTACTCGCATTGCTTTGGGTCGTCAACTGTGTCCGTCTGTCATTCGGCCCAGGGATACTACACTGATCCTGGGGACCGACCATGGAAAATTGATGTTTGGGTTCCGTGGACAAGTCCTTTGATGAAAGCATAGGGTCGTCAACAGAAATAGGGGGGGTTGCCATAAAACGTAAAATACATAGTTCATCCAGATATTCCCCATACCCACCATGGAGTCACACTTAGAGGACGGTCATCCCTTTTATTAGGGTCGTCCTAGGGGTAATTACTGGATATACACCCTATCCCCAGTGCTAAGGCGTCATGATGTCCGTCAAGATCAGACCCGGCATTGAGGATAGGGTTTGACATTAAACCTTTCCCCTCGCTCGACCACGTCAGGTACTAGAGTTCTACGGTGAGGTGCATGCCGTCCATCCTCACCCTCCTTCAAATCCCAAGATTTAGACTAAATCATGTCCAAAACCAAGCCAATAGTCGTCATCATAGAATCCATACCACCTTATAGGGGGAGGAAGGCAGAAAGATGAAATGTTTTTATTTAAAAGAAAACAGGGCTACTTATTTCGTTGGATCAAGAGCTGGGCACCAGGCCCAGCGAGAAAGCAGTTCCCACCAGGCATCAGGGCCCAGCTGCTGAACCCTAAGCCCCCCTTCCTCGGCAATGGCTTCAGCATCTGGGGGCCTTTTGCAGAGAACTTATTGCCGAGTTTATCTGCTTACCACTGTAAGTTCGTCCAAAACACGACACTAGATGTATCCATAGCTCGCTACTTCAGGATGCCATGTAAGATTTATGTTCCAAGTTCATAAATAAAACAATGGAACCATGAAAACATCCTCGGAGAGTCGGACTGTCAGACCACCAGGGTTGATGTCATCACGTCATGATGTCACATCGAACAGGCCTTTTATCTCAGTGGTCTTGGCATAGCAAACAGCTAAATAAGCTTGGATGCTCTAGGAAAGGTTAAGTTAGCAAGGAAAGGTTAAGTTTAGTAATGTCTAGCTTATTACAAAAGCAGTTGGTGTATCAGGCATTAGGTTTGTATAATTTGATAAGAATTTCTATTATTGTCTATCATAGGAAATTTGGGTAATTCTCTAAATTATGTTAGGCATTAGGTTTGTATAATTTGATAAGAATTTCTAATTATTGTCTATCATAGGAAATTTGGGTAATTCTCTAAATTATGTTAAGAATAGCTATGTGGAGGATCTTAAAATTTCCTGGTGGATAAAAGGGCTGGAGCAAACAGTAGTATTATAGCATTGTGAATGGGTGGATTTGCAACTAAATTAAACATTCATTAGCTTTACAGCCAGTTTATTAGTACTTTACAAATGATGGAAAACTTTCCATCATTTTGTAAAGTACTAATAAACTGGCTGTAAGCTAATGAATGTTTAATTTAGTTGCAAATCCACCCATTCACAATGCTATAATACTACTGTTTGCTCCAGCCCTTTTATCCACCAGGAAATTTTAAGAGGTATGGAGGAGCCTGAGGGAGAAGATGGTGCCAGAGAAGTATGTGCGATTGATACAAGAGATGTACCGGAATGTATTTACCAGAGTTAGGAGCAGTGTTGGGGAGACAGAAGGTTTTGAGGTGAGAGTAGGATTACACCAGTGGGGTCGGCTCTGAGCCCATTTATCTTAACATAGTGATGGATGTTATAATAGAGGAAGTAAGGGAGACAGTACCATGGAACATATTGTATGCGGATGATATGTTCTGTCGTGCAGAGAGCAGGGAAGATCTGGAAGTGAAATTGGAAAGATGGAGACAAGTACTGGAGGACAGAGGAATGAGAATAAGTAGATCCAAAACAGAATACATGTGTACCACCACTGAGGGGGATGATAGAGAAAGTATTCAGCTTGGTGGAGAGCAAATAAGGAGAGTTGATAAGTTTAAGTATTTGGGATCTTTTGTTAACGCTGGAGGAAGTATGGAAAAAGAAGTAAAACATCGGGTACAGGCAGGCTGGAACAACTGGAGAGCGGCCTCGGGAGTTCTTTGTGACAAAAGAGTGCCGCTTAGGTTAAAAGGAAAATTTCACAAGACGGTGGTAAGAACAGCAATGCTGTATGGTACGGAAACAGCAAGCATGAGAAAAGCAGAGCAGAAGAAGATGGATGTGGCAGAAATGAGAATGCTTAGGTGGATGTCTGGGTAACAAGAGTGGATAAGGATCAGAAATGACTACATAAGGGGGTCAACTAAGGTGGTGGAAGTATCAAAGAAAGTGCAGGAGGGGAGGCTGAGATGGTATGGGACACCTGTTGAGGAGAGATGAGGACCACGCTGGGAGACATACTATGGGAGTGGAGGTGCAAGGAAGAAGAAAGAGAGGGAGACCAAGAAAGAGATGGAAGGACTGTGTGAGAGGAGATTTACATGAGAAGGGAATTGATGAGGCAGAAGTGCAAGATAGAAATAGATGGAAACGGCTCATCCGAAACGGCGACCCCATATAAAAATGGGAAAAAGCTGGGAAGAAGAAGAAGAAGAAGACAAAATGATGGAAAACTTTGTGTCTTTTTCTAGGGGTTTATGAAATTTTTCAAAGTATAAATACTGTTTTACCCTAACGTGTGATACCTGCTTGCTAAATGGGCCAAGTTATTGCTTTTAAAAGTCAAGGCTAACATTGAGATCTTGGCTGTTGTCTGCAGGTGCTCAAAAGATATGAAGCAGGAAAACCTAAAATAGGCTATTTTTTTTTCTCTCTCTCTCCTTCTCCTCAAATTGAGTTCACACGTAGGCTCGCACATCTAAAGCCTGAAGGCACTCCACTAAAATATGCACCACAGTCAAATCCACATGCGTGTGGAACAGGGAGGAATCTGCCTATCCGCTCCACTCAGAGCATATTTAGTGTGGCCAATACGCACTCTAGCTAAAACTATCTCAGACCTTCTATCCATCCGGCTATGAGGCCCAGGATGACAGTAGGCCTAATCGACTTTATTATCAATCTAGCTAAAACTATCTCAGACCTTCTATCCATCCGGCTATGAGGCCCAGGATGAACAGTAGGCCTAATCGAACTTTATTATCTAAAGTAGACCAGTGGGCCTGCCACTGGTCTCTACAATAAAATCAAATGGTACTTTTAAAATCAGAAACAGGGACGCCCATGTTGGAAATGTGCCCAAGCAGAGTTGCAACCTTAGCTTCAGTGTCGGCTTGCTCATTCCCAACAATTCCAACATGGGGTGGAGCCCAACAAAACCTAACAGAAAAACCTCTTCTATTAACTAAAAGATAAAAACAATCAAGTATTTCTTGCACTAGAGGGTGGCAAGAGACCAGGTTTCTAAGAGGATAAAACACTCAGAGTCGGTAAAAATGGTAAAAACCTGGTTAGTACAAGAACTATAAAAAATATATTTAAGAGTAGTCAAAACTGCCAGCAGTTCAGCTGTAAAAACAGAAGAATTAGATGGAATCTTCTTTTTAATATTATCATCACTTGTCACTACAGAGCAACCAACACCTTCATAACCTTCAAGACATCAGTACTATATAAGAATCACCATGTTAGGAAGCATGAACCAAGAAACTTGCCCTCAACTGATCATCAGAACGGTTATGTTATTCCTGCTGTCCCTAATTGGGCAGATCTCTAAGCATGGTTTTTTTGAGGGCGAAATTTCAGCTACTGCAGGAGGTAGTAATCCCACCTCCCTGGCAGAGCTTGCTAGTTGAACTTCAAGCGGCTTTTGCAGTCTAGATCTATTTGGGGCTCTTTCACTTGGTTCTCTTAACGTACTTACAGTTTGGGTTCAGCTTTGACGTAAATACTCTTGATATGCATCTCAAGCCTAATTCCTTCCTACAGATAAATAGTGCGGGGTAAAACCTGACTCAACATACAGGCGGTCCCCGGCTTACGACGTTCCGAGGTTACGACGCTTTTTCTTAAATATTCAATGGAAATTCCGTCCTGGGTTACGACGCTTGTTCCGAGGTTACGACGCTGACGCTTCCGACGCTCCGAGTTAACGACGCTTTTAAAAAACGCATGCTATGATAAAAATCCCTTTATAGTTTAGCACAGTACATAATAAAAATATGTTTTTGGTTACATTACAACAAAAATTTGAGGTATGATGATTTTGACACTTTTTTTTCGTATTTTTTGAATTTTTTTACTGACGCCGCATATGCGGAACTAGTTTGCGGGCGAATGAATCCACTAGCTTGGGATGCGCAGTTTAAAACAGTCCAAAAGCGCAAATATAATGAAAAATCATTGCTTGTTTCCAGTACATAATTAAAAAAAACTAAGTTTCTGGTTAGATTACAACACAAATGCCAAGGTTACGACGTTTTGTTATGCTTTTTAACGATACCTCATATGCAGAACTAGTTTTTTTGAGCGGAGGTGCATAAATTAATTAACGCTATTAAACTGTATGGTAAATTGACCGAACAACGACCTCGGACGGTCGAGGACGCCAAGCGTAACAATACGGAAAGGACGCCACTTCAATCGCGTGCCTGCCTGCATTCCACTAGGTTGTGTGCTGAGACGTTGCTGAAATTCCTTGCCATTTTCGCAAATTACAATGGCTCCTAAACGCCAAAGTACTTCCTCCGATGATAGTTCATCCAAGAAGAGGAAGGTCATCACGATGGAGGTCAAATATGACGTGATAAAGCGTTCGGAGAAGGGAGACAAACTAACACCGAAATAGGCCGTTCTTTAGGCTTGAGCAGGACCACGGTGGTAACCATTGTGAAGGATAAGGAACGTATTCTGAAGCACGTTAAGGATGCTGCACCGATGAAGTCAACGGTGATAAACGAGAAGCAACGTAGCCAGAGCATTGTTGAAATGGAGAAATTGCTCATGATCTGGCTGGAGGACCAGAACCAGCGACGTGTTCCGGTGAGCTTAAGTGTGATCCAGGAGAAGGCTAGAGCGCTGCATGAGGCAGTAGTGAAAAAGTTTGGCGAAGGCAGTGCTGGTGGTGAATTTTCCGCGAGTAGAGGTTGGTTTAACCGTTTTAAGGCTCGTGCAAATTTGCATAATGTGAAGCTGCAAGGTGAAGCTGCTAGTGCTGATAGCGAAGCAGCAGAAAGTTTTCCAGGTGGTTTGGCTGAGATAATTATTAAGGATGGTGGTTACACGGCTGACCAAGTCTTTAATGTGGATGAGACTGGATTATTTTGGAAAAGAATGCCAAATCGAACGTACCTTTCCAAGGAGGAGAAGTCAGCACCTGGCCATAAAGCTGGAAAGGAGCGACTGACTTTGCTGTTTGGGGCCAATGCAAGTGGTGATTTGAAACTGAAGCCCTTGCTGGTGTATTTGGCCGAGAATCCCAGGGCTTTCAAGGGCATTTTCAAGAGTCAACTCCCTGTGATTTGGAAATCTAACAAGAAGGCGTGGGTTACCTTAATGGTCTTCGAAGATTGGTTCAATGACCATTTCGTGCCAGCAGTGGAGCGGTATTGACTTCGAAGGGTCTGCCTTTTAAGGCCCTCTTAGTCCTGGACAATGCCCCTGGTCACCCTTCAAATTTGAGCGACATGCATCCTAATGTGAAGGTGGTGTACCTCCCACCCAATACCACATCGCTGATACAGCCAATGGACCAGGGAGTAATAGCAAATTTCAAGGCTTACTACCTTAGAAGGACCATACGTGTTGCTTTGAGGCCATAGAAGCTAACAAGGAGTTGACACTGAAGCAATTCTGGAAGGGCTACAACATTGCAGATGCAGTGAAGAACATTGCAAGTGCTTGGGACGAGGTGAAGACGACCACTTTAAATGGGGCCTGGAGGAAACTGTGTCCACAGTTTGTGCACAGTTTTGAAGGCTTTGACCAGGCAGAAGACGTCGAGACTGTGACGAGAAGATCGCGTAGGGCTAAGCAAGAGGCTGCAACTAGATCTTGAACCTGATGATGTAACAGAGCTGCTGGCTTCCCATGGAGAGGAATTGTCTGCAGAGGACTTACTAGAACTTGAACAACAAATGATTGAGGAAGAGGAGGCGGCACCAGAGCCAAAACCCAGGTCATTAACTGTGAAAGGCTTGTCAGAGGGTTTTACTCATCTGGAGAGAGCCTTGGCTTCTTTTGAGGCAGAAGACCTAACGTTTCTAGGTTTGACAAAATCAAGAGAGGAATCATGGATTTGGTGACTTTCTACAAGGAGACCCTGAAGGAGAAGCAGACGAAGAGAAGTGTGCAGTCCAGGCTTGACACTTTCGTGCACAAGTCTCCAGTACCACCACCTCCCACTCCTAGTCCTGGTAAGGAATTCTGAACTGTTTTACTAATTTATGTGTTTACATAGTGTACATATTAAAATGTGTTAATTTTTTAATGTAACAACTACTAAATGTAAGAGTAAATTGTAACTTCATTACTTTTCATCATTTGTAATTTTATTGCAGAAGTGGTGACAGTTCCAGATCCCCCTGTACTACCTGTGACAGTTCCAGATCTCCCTGTACTACCTGTGACAGTTCCAGATCTCCCTGTACTACCTGTGACAGTTCCAGATCCCCCTGTACCTGGACCCTCTGTATCAGACCGCCCACCTGCACGTGTACAATCAGGTAAGCAATTTCATTTTTCTCATTTTCATGTTGGAAATTGTTTACACCCTACATACATTCGTACACTAACTTACATAGTGGTACAATGTGTTTGATGTTGCATAACCTTATTATTATTTTTTTTTTCCATTTCAGACCCCTTTGATAGTGACAGTGACCCAGATGACCCTGAGCCTTTCCATGGTTTTGATGCCTCGCCCTATACATCAGGTAAGGAATCCTTAACAAATTTGTATAAAATGTTTTATAAATTGCTAATAGAATTTTATTAAAAGTGTACATATGCTACAATTACATCCACCTTATAATATAATTTATGTACCCTATCATTCTTTCCAGATGTAGATGTTCCCTCATCAGTTGATACAGTATCACCTCCCCAGAGCCCAAATCAGTTGATACGAGTAGTATCACCTCTCCCATTCCTTCAGGTAAAAGAATTCTTCATTTTTTATATTGAACATACGTATTACACACTACATATGTCAAACAGTAATAACATGTGCAGTAGTTACAGTAGTAGTAACTATCATTTTATATATTTTTTATCATTCCAGACTCCCAAGCACTGCCCATCCCACTCCATAGCCCAGCCAACCCACTCTCATGTACCATATGACCATCCCAGTAAGCAAGCCAACCACTAGAATTTGGTAAGGACAGTTTTTTTTTATTAATGTTTTAATATTACATATGTATAACCATGTTATGTATGTAACATACATACTATAATCATATGTACTATTACATTATCAATTCCAGACTGGCATGCACCTGTGACTTACATAAACCAGACCTCTACATAGCCTACATGTCTTCATTTTGCTGGAGGTAAGGAATTCTCAGTTGTGTTTAATGTTTGCATACGTACAATAAATTTTGTACACCTAAGTGGTTACATACTGTCCTTTAATATTAATTCTTCATTCCAGACTGCCCATCATCCTAGCCTGTTATCTGTGATAAAGCACACTGAAGTTAGGTTTGGAATGCATCCTTATCATGAATGCTCTACACCTCCACCTCCATCTCCCACAACCTAGGTAACAGCTTTGAGACTCACTAAAAGTTGGTAAGTTATGTAAGGAATTTCTAAATTAAGTTTTATACTACATGTTATAGTGATATTGAAACCACTGTATGGTGCATATTACTGTATGTAACTTACTATGCATAGAGTACTTACTAACATACTAATTATTTTTTGTACATTCCAGAACCCCCTGAATGATGTAGGCTATGGGGCCACATAAGACTTTGTCCATCCAGGGTTACATTGAACGACAACTTTAAACTAAAAGTAAGGAATTAATTAACATACATTAACTCTTTTAGTACTCTTGATATATCTACAGTAATTAACATATTGCATTCACAACTTTCTGTAGTGTATATTTTGTACACTAATTTTGTTACTTTTTCCTTCCAGAACCAACTTTTTTCACACAACTCCAGGTTGTTACTACAAGTGTCATCAAGGGATAACTACAAGTAGAAGCACCATTTTTGAGGATGGGAAAAAACCCTTCAGGAAAGTATACGTATCACATGTAACATGTAGTGTAACAAAGTATGAACAGTAAGGTTTTTACATACAGTAGTATACATATTACATACGTACATAACTTTTTTTTACAGGAATTTCCAACCAAGTTTGATTATGTACATATGTACATGTTATAAACCACTGTACGTATGGTTACTGTATGTAACTTACTAAACATACATAACATGACTTAACTTTGATACTTTTTTGGTACATTCCAGAAAACCAGGACCCCCTCCATGATGCAGGCTATGGGGCCACATAAAACTTTGTCCAGGGTTAACTACATAACCAATAGCACGACAAACCTGTTAAACTAATGGTACGTACCTGGTACCTAAAGGTAACGGAATTATACATAGTAGTAAACCATACATTAAGCTAAGTTTTTGATACGTTACATACTAAAAAAAAAGTGACCAAGATCTCTCACATGGATAAGTGATCAAGGTCCCTCATGGAATTACATACTGTACACTCCCTGCTGACAGGGGTGTAGACCAATCATTTACAATATGCAATATTAAACCACTGTATGGTGCATATTACTGTATGTAACTTACTATGCATAGAGTACTTACTGACAAAATTATCTTTTGTACATTCCAGAACCCCCTGAATGATGTAGGCTATGGGGCCACATAAGACTTTGTCCATCCAGGGTTACATTGAACGACAACTTTAAACAAACGAAAGGTAAGGAATTAATTAACATACATTAACTAAGTTTTATACATGTTATATATGTGATATTAAACCACTTGTATGGTGCATATTACTGTATGTAACTTACTATGCATAGATTACTTTCAATGAACATACTAATTATTTTTATTTTGTACATTCCAGAAGAATCCCTCCCTGAAATGGATGTAGGCTATGGGGCCACATAAGACTTTGTGCATCCAGGGTTACATAGCAGGACAACTTTCTTTTAAAACTAAAAGTAAGGAATTAATTCACATACATTAACTTTTTTACTCTTGATATAACTCAAAGTAAGGAATTATAAACTAAAAGTAAGGAATTAATTAACATACATTAACTCTTTTACTCTTGATATCTATAATTTACATATTGTATTCAGGACTTTGTGTAGTATTTTGTACTAATTGTGTTATACTTTTACCTTCCAGAGCTACCAGACTGGGATTTTAGTGTACTCCAGGATCTAACAAAGTGTGCAATGCATGTGTATACGTATAGTGACAGTGTTTAGTGTATACCCTAAGGATTAAGTGTAGTGTACATTGTGCTTTTTAGTGTCACAAGAGTTTAATAAAGAATTATACCTTCAAGAACCATCCTTTGCCATTGGAATAACCACACTACACATCATGCAATCTACTTGCATGTCACACAGGTAAGGTCTCTAACTTTTTCTTAGTTTAAGGCATATTTCCAAGTGTCGTTCCGGCTTACGACGATTTTTCGGCTTACGACGCGCCTCAAGAACGGAACCCCCGTCGTAACCCGGGGACTGCCTGTATAGGCTTTCTACTGATGAAGTTCTATAGGCTCCCGTACAAATGCGTAAAGCTATGTCATGGACATCATCTAATTTCTGCGGTGTTGTCTTGCATGCACAACCATAAACTTGACAACCATAATCAATTTTGCTTAGGCATAAAACCTGGTACATACTCAAAAGGGTGATTCGATCTGTCACCCAATTAAAAAATTTGACAAAACTTCAAGCATATCAAGACGAAGCTTCACGTTACACACAACTTCATTAATACGTTATAAAAGTTAACTTTTTATCAAATGTAACACCTAGATAATCAATGCTATCTTCATAATGTAAAATTGAACCAGCTTTGTTTTTTTCTAGTGAAAATTCGAACCCTTCAGCACTGGACCATAATGTTCCAGCATTACTAGCAGTCTGGATCTTTTGACAAGCTTTGACAGCTGTAGACTTACTACAGATTATTGGCATAATCATCAGCAAAGGCCAGACCATGCACCCAACAGGAACTTAGTTCTAGAAGACCGTTGACAGCTACATTAAAGTGTGTTGGACTAACGACGCTTCCCTGAGGTAACCCTCCTCTTGAGGGTAAGCAGAAGAAATGTAAGAGCCCATTCTTACTTTCAGCTAATGTTCTGACAAAAAAAATCTTCAAGACAATAGAACAAATTACCCACAATACCCAAGTCAACAAGTTGCATAAGGATACCACCTCGCCAAGTAGTGTCGTAGGCTTTTAATAGGTCAAAGAACATGTAATAGTCTGGTTTTGCACAGCAAAAGAATTCTGTACCTCCCGAGTAAGGAACATCAAAGGGTCAGAAGTACTTCTATTTTTCCTAAAGCCGAACTGCCGATTAGATAAAAGATTCTTTGAATCCATACACAACACAATTCGAGCATTGACCATCCTCTCACTATCTTGCTAACACAACTAGTTAAAGCAATTGGCCTATAGTTCTTAGGAAGGAAGGAATCTTTAAAAGCTTTTAAAACAGGTACAATAATAGATATCTTCCAAGACTCTGGTGAAGTTCCTGAAAGCCAAAAACGGTTTAAAATCTCTAAAAGAAATTGTTTTGTACTTCTAGGCAGATTAAAAATCATTGAGTACAGTATATCCACCTTCCCCAGGAGATGTTGGGGAAGATAACGAGATTGCATGATATGATTCTTTCATGGTGAAAGGAAGATTATTATACGGACTAAATCTAAATTAACAGCAGGAACCACCATTGTACCGTTCCTTAATATTCCTGAATGCAGGAGAGTAATGTAGGGCACTATATATATTGGAGAATAAGTTTCTGCTACTTCTCCAGAGTCAGGTATGTAGAAGCCATCAATTTCAATATTGGCAAAGAGGTGATGAAAATTTCCCTTGCAGCTTTCGGATCCTGTCTCAGACTAATAACATGGGGGAATCATATTTCAACTCACTTATGTATCTAATAAAGGATTCTCTCCTTACTTGCTTAAATGTTTTCTTTTGCTTAGCAAGAGCTCTTTTAGATAATTTTATTGACTAAGCAAGGATATCTACGATATCTCTTGTAGCAAATTCTTATCAGCTTTCGGCTGAAGGCACATGCATCACTCCACCAAGGTACCACAGGACGCAGGTCGAGAAATAGACATTATGGCGCCACAGAGCAATATATTGATTAAATACTCATAAGCAGATGTTGGGCTCTGAAAATCATTTTTCTCCTGATCAACTTCAGTAGATTTTTTTAATAATCCTTAGTCAGCCTCCCCTACCTTCCATTTTGGTAAACATGGATGGAATATTTTCCATATAGGGGAACTTGGGGTGGAAGGTGATAGCGGGGTAGGACAGGATATGGCACTTGAGACCTCTAGTGCCTGGCAGAGGCGCGTTGAACTAAACCTACAGATGGTTGAGAAGATGCCGCAGCCATCTTGACCAGTTTGTTTGACAGTGACTTCTGAGTGGAACGATTGTCGGTCTTGCTTTTTCAAGATTTTTGAAACTTTTTGGTAATTTTATGCCGAGGTAACTTTCTAACTTTTACTTCTAGGCTATTGTGTGTAAGATGTTAAAGTGTATGTAATTAGCTAAAAATGAAAGGAATAGTCATTATAAATATCGGTTTCAGTAGTAACTAATAACCTAAATCGTACTCTTGGGGTGGAACAAGATGGGAAGAATGGGATGGTACCCCAGTTTCTGCTGTCCCTTTTTATTGGAATAAGGTTTGTAATTTTTTTTTTTTTTTTTTTTTTTTTTTGTTTTTTTTTTTTTTTTTTTTTTTTTTTTTTTACCCAGTTCTGCTGTCACTTTTTATTGGAATAGGTTTGTAATTTTTTTTTTTTTTTTTTTTTTGTTATTCCAGATGGTGTGAACGTATCTAGGAAGACCGAGAGACAAAAAAATGGATGTAAATGCAATGCAGATGGCAGTTGAAGCTTTTTTATTGTCTGAAATGGGGTTCTTGAATGCTGCTAACCAACAAAGTACAAAAATCAAGCCTTGAAAGATATGTAAAAAAAAAAAAAAAAAAAAAATCTAAGAACAATGCTGAATGTAAGGTTGATAAATCAGATAGAAAATATAAAAATGCATTTACACCAAAACAAAAGAAAGAATATAGGACAGTTTTTAATAAATAGGCCAACTAGCCTCCCTATCCCATTCTGCCGGGTATGTGGGCAAAACAGAAAAATTTGCTAACTTTATTTTTGAAAAAAAAAAAAAAAAAAAAAAAAAAAAAAAAAAAAAAATTAATTAATTAATTAAATAAATAAATAAAAATGTTTTATATACCTACTTTTTGTATTGCATATGTTACTCAACTATATAAAATGATGTTTCATACCTTCAGTATGTTTTTCTTTTTACTATCCATTCAAAAAAAAAATAGTTAAACATTAAGTATCCCCTTCTGCCCCGTATGTGGGTCTGAATGGAAAATTTGTACTTTGAAAAAACTAAAAAGGTTTTTATATACTTACTTTTTGTATTGTCATAATATTACTCAACTATATAAAGTAAAGTGAATGTTTCATACCTTCAATATGTTTTTATTTTTACTATCCATTTTTTTTAAAATGGTTAAATATTAAGTATCCTGTTCGGCCGCAAGAAATCCACCCCTACTTCAAGTGAATAGGCCAACGATCACTGCCATGATCATTCTGGCTACTACCCACTGGTATCTAACCTCAAAAGACGAAGAGCAGATAGTGAGGCCAATGGCTGAATCAGTATTGTGAAAATATCATTTAAGTCAAGCAGCTGTTCTATTATTAAACCCCCACCGGTCTTAGTTTGGCTCTCCCCAGAGGGTGTCCTTTGGCATTCAAATTCCCCATTAGAATAAATGGTTTAGTTTATGAAGCTGGTCTATCAATGTCTGTAGATGGTTTAATTCTAGCTGACGAGAATTACCCTGCCCATCCTGCAATCTACTTTCTAATGATAGATCAAGGTATGAGAAAACAAATAGTGATCCATTTATAATTGAAAATTTGAACTCCACAAGCCTGCAACACAGTGTTTAATTGAACAACCTTGTGATTAACGGACTTGCGGACTATGATGCCTGCCTCCCTGAGCACGATACACCTATCAGGGGTGGAGACCTATGAAATGAATAATTAAAACCAAAGTTGGAGTGGTGCTCTCCCAACTTCGTCTCCGGTAGACACTCGCAGATAGATCATGTTCCTTAAACAGAACTCGAACTTGCTCTATATTTGATATAAAGCCACGGATGTTCCACTGCATGAGAGCCATTATTTAAGAGGATGAAGGGATCTTAAAATTCTCTACTAATTTAGGAATTTGTGTCCTGGTGAGAGAGATCAAAAATTATCAGCTTTACCAGTACTTCTTGATCTAGATCTAGGTGTTACAGATCTTTTTGATGAAGGGCCTTCACTTGCCCTTTAAGATTTGCTTTTGTTTTTCCTATGATGGCTGAGTGACCGTGAATGAAGCGAAGAGGGAGAAGGGGCCCTCTTCTGACAAATAAAGAGGGCCTCCATCTCCTCACTGTCATCTCCACGGTGCACTGTAATGTCAGGATCATGTGAGGGCTCAATGTCAGGCAAGGCCCCTGAAAGAGAAGTCATCAACATATTGAAATCCAGCTTGAACCCTTGAACCAACAAGGTCCCCTGGCTTGACCAGAGTCCCTACAACATGAGGAGACCGCCAGAGAGGACATGGGAAGCCCACCAGGGGGGGCGTGGGGTGCCCACTAGAGGGGGGGTCGGAAACCCTACAAGGGGGGACCCAAGGAGCCCCACCAGAAGAGGTCCCAGAAGTAGCAATGTTGGATTGTAGTGTCTTCAAGGCATCTGGATAAGATTTCCTTGCCAACAGCTTCTTGGCCTGTCCCACACTGATGTGTTTGAATACGATTTCCTTGTCAACAATTTCTTGGCCTGTCCCAAACTGATGTGTTTGGCATAGATTTTAGTAATGCCTCTTGTTCTTTCTTGAATGCACTACATTTCTTATCAAGGGCTCGATGTTAACCCTTACAGTTCACACAAATTACCAGTCCAAAACATTCCTCGTGCTCAGGCTGGCCACACGATTCACAAAGTTTATTCCTGCACAACCTTAAGAGTGTCCAAAACCAAAACATTTAAAGCACTGGAGCACTCTCCGTCTAAAAGGACGACCTTTCATTATTTCACTGTCAAGAACAATGTCTGAATGGCAAAAAAGAACTTACAAATGTTAAAATAAGCATCAAAGAGCGGGGCACTTTGAAAACCTTCCAAACCACATCTGGACATATTTCCAAAATTTCCTCCTCGTCCATTTCATGTAAATCTTCATTAAAAATAACACCCCCTTCGCATAACTAAAATTATAGTGAGGTTTACCTTTTATCATACCCTCGGGATCAAGCTTCAAATTTAGGGGCATTACTGATTGAACATCTGTCTTGGTATGAACTAAAAAACTATTACGCCCAAAGCAAGTTACTTCTGGACTCCACATTGCCGATCTTCTGGCTTACCAACCTCTTCCCCTTGAAGAGGTTACCTCTCACACCATGTGTTAATAAATTAACCACATTAGCTGGGTCTGGTGATCTGGAGGTTTAACTTATTCTACTGGGATCTTTAGTTTCATTTGGTGTTCTATAAATGTCAAGATACCTATACCTCATAGAATCTGACCTGAACTTGTTGTAGGCTCTGTGAGCTTTCGATTCGTTGTTGAAAAATATCCAGAATTCAAAAAATCCATAATTTTTGCCAAATTTATTCCGTAATTCTTAAATGTTCCAAATTTACAAATTCATTAGATATTGTGTCATAATTCTAGTCTAAAGGAACTGATTTAACATACAAAATGGTAGTAACAAGGTGTTCATTTGAAAAAGGCTCCAAAAGTCACAATAGAGGAATTACCAGATTTTTCCTGGTCTTTCATCCTTGACTAAGTCGTCAACAGAAGGTTTTAATAATGTCTCCATATGGAGCCATATTTAGAGGACAGTATTATCCTATACAGGGCTGCCCTGTGGGTACCACCCAGATATACACTCACCTTCAGTCCTTAAGGCGTCATGATGTCCGTCAAGATCAGACCCAGCACTAAGAGCAGGGTTTTACGTCTAAACTTTCCCTCACTCGACCACCAATCCAAAAGTCATCGGGAGGAGGGCAGAAGGATGAAACATTTTTAGTAAAAGGAAAAGGGCTGACTTGATTAGTTGGATCCAAAAGTCATCGGGAGGAGGCAGAAAGATGAAACGTTTTTAGTAAAAGGAAAAGGGCTGACTTACTTAGTTGGATCAAGTGATAATTCTGCTGATATTGGGAGTGTTCTAGCCTCTTTTGCATAGATGTCTGCTTTTTCATTGCCTTCTAATCCTATGCGAGATAGTATCCAACACAGAGTAACAGATATCTTTTGTCTTTTCATTTCATGTAACACAGAGTAACATATCTTTTGGTCTTTTCATTTCATGCGATGTATAAAGTAACAGATATCTTTTGTCTTTTCGTTCAATGTAATGTATATCAATAAGTTTCATTTATAATTTTGTTTTTAGGAGTATAAGAGCTTAATGCATTTATTGAACTTATTGAATCGCTAAAGATGGTTACTTCATTAAACTGGTTTTCAAATATAGTTGTTAATGCTGTTTTTATTGCTAGTAATTCAGCAGTGAACACTGATCCTTTGCTTTGTAAGGAGGCTTGGATCTTATTTTGTTTCTGTAAACAGTGAATTCCAAACTACCAATATCATCTTAGGAACCATCTGTATATATATGATTATTATTGTGTACAGCTATTATGAAAGTATATAATTGATCATATGAGATGAATGACTTTGCCTATGTAAAAAAAAAAAAAATAAATAAATAAATAAAATTATATATACAGTGGTACTTCGAGATACGAAAGGCTTAACTTGCAAAAAAAACTCGAGATACGAAAACCAATACGAAAAATTTAACGGCGCTACATACGAAAAGTTTTCAAAATACGAAAGGTTTCTGTAAATTCCGAATTTGCCCGAACAACCGATAACAATTTTGAAACTCGTACGCCGCCAACGAGTAGACTCACCACCATTCTCCTGCTCTCCCATTGGTTCCTGATGCTAGTCGCGGCCATGAGATCCCTCTCTCGTATTGGCCAGCATCCCTCCCATCATGCATCTATGTACGTGGTGGCGTGCCTCAGCCATTCGGTACCAGCATTGTTATCGTACTCACACGGTATTTGTTCGGTTTAACAATTTCGATTAGTAACGTAAATTCGTTAGTGATTTAGTTGCAGTATACGTACTTGATCGTGTTGTGCAAAAACTTTATTCTACTTATACGTAAATTACGTACAAGATAACGTAGTCATGGGTCCCAATGTGTTGAAATTCACGGAATGAAGCGAATGCTCTCTTTGGAGACAGATGGAGATTATCAAGAAGTATGAAGCTGGTATGGCGATCGAGTGTGATCGCCAAGGAATACTGCCGAAATCCGTCAACAATAGGCACCATCTTTAAACAGAAGGATTGTCATTAAAGCAGCTACACCTTCCAAGGGCATCACTAGTTTTTGTCCAGCAAGAGGACCCACGTGCACGACGAGATGGAATGGCTGTTCCTTGTCTGGATAAAAGACAAAGAAATCACTGGCGATACGATAACAGAGACGGCAATCTCCCACACGGCCAGCGCGTAGTGTTCATTAACGGCTGCCCGTCTTGATAATTATCTACTAAATGTTGCACCTCTGACTCTGTTGGCCCTGGTGTCCATCAAAACCCTGTTAAACCAAATGCTTTCTCTGCAACTGATTTGGGTACCTGAATGTTCGGCTGCTGACCTTCAACATAGAAAGAAGTGCCTTGATTATAGTACTGGTATGCATGTTGTAAATGATTGGTCAACACCCTCTGTTCAGCAGGGAGTGATTCTACCAACCTTGCAAAGTTTCCAGTTATCCCATGAGAGAGACCTTGATCACTTATCCATGTGATAGATCTTGGTCACTTATCCCAGAGAGATCTTGGTCAATCTCATAATATATGTCGTCACTCAAGAGGTGCTCTTCTTTTTTTCCATTTTCTGTGGAAAGAAATGAGAAATTTATTTTTAAATACACATGATACAAACACCATCACAATGTCAACTCTGACTAGTACATTCAGAAACAGTTGACGATCCCAAAACTGTTTCCCACAAGATCTTGACAAGATCGTTGCACTCGGCAAGTCCATGGGGCTGGTCTTCAACGAGGACATCAACGACCTTCTCGAGGAGCAACCAAGAGGAGCTTACGACGGATGACCTGAAGGAGTTGGAGGCCATGCAATGTAACGTCGTTCAAGAGGAGTTCTCTAGCAGTGGCGAGGAAGAGGAGTAGGACCCTATGACAACGGCAAAAATTAAGGATGTTCTAGCCGCTTTTCACAAAGTGCAATCGTTTATAGAAAAAGACACCCCGAAAAGGCTCACACAGGTCGTATGCTTGCGCAGTTCGATGACGTTTTGCCAGAGTCGTTTCAGGAACATTGTGAAAGTAGGCAGAAGCAATCTTCCTTGGATCGTTATTTTTTATTTTTAGAGGCCTTTAACATTAGCAGAAGTAAGCAAAAAGGAAGAACCAAGTGATAGAAAACAGAAAGTTGTGAGCAAAAAGGAAGAACCAAGTGATAAAAAACAAAGTTGAAATCCTGTATAAAATAAAAAAAAAATAAGTTAAAAATCAAAAAAAGAATTTTTTTTTTTATAGTCAAGTTAAGTGTTATAGTTTTGTTAATGTGTTTCGTAAATTTTAGTTTATTTTCCTTACATTTTTTTATGTGTTTCGTAAGTTAAGTGTACGTATGTACGTACCTACCGTTTATCCTCCTCCTCCTCTGCCGCCACTTTCGGAGATGGCCTCACTCGAAAGTTAAGCTTCCACATTTTACATACAGTATTTCTTGTATACCATGTACACTAATACATTTTATTTACATGTTAATTTGCATTATGTTATTAATTTAGGTATTGAATGGTCCCAATTTATTGTAGTATTTCATTGTTTAAAGGTCGATTTAGCTTTGTTATGAAATTTACTGGGGTGTTTTTGGAGGGCTTGGAACAGATTAGCCATTTTACATGTAAAATGTGGTGCCAAGATACGAATACCTCATGATACGAAGGGCGCCTCGGAACAGATTAATTTCGTATCTATACAGTAAAAATATGAACAAATAGAACTCCAGTAAATCCTTTGAATACATATATAAAGGCATCATTAAATGATAACATGAATGTATCCTTTTCAACATAATTAAAGAACAACAGTGATTGTAAAATCCCATATATATATATATATATATATATATATATATATATATATATATATATATATATATATATATATATATATATATATATATATATATTTGGTATAATCCACGGAAGCATCGATATCTGTTCAGTAGTCTGGGCAGTGACTGCACTAGGATCTCTTGTAAGTTATTACCACCCTTTCTAGGCCTAAATGACTCCAAGATCTCCTAACCATGAGTGACCGAAGTTTTTAATTGGATTAAGGTCTGGGGATTTTGCAGGCCACTTAATCCTTATGACTTCTAGTTGCTCTGGAAACCAGTTCTTAACTGTGCTGCTGTTGCGTTTGTTTGTTTGTATCAAAGTTGTTGGCAGTTTCAACCAAATGGTTTAAAGTCAATAAAAAAAACCATGGTTTTTTCTTGGCTTTTATGTTTATTTTTTCTTTATATATTTTAGTCGTTCATGTCTCCTTTATAACTTTTATTTTACGTAATACATATTTTTGGCAACTTTTTTGGTGTTTTTATCAGTTACTATGATTTTCAAATAAAATTGGCAATGTTAATGTTTACTTGCTTACTGATGTCTGCTTTTCTACCTGTCGTGTTGATCTGTTGATCAGTTATTTTCAGCACTATGTCCACTTGCAGTCAAGCATATTATTGAAAAAACAACCACAGTGAGATTGTAGCCTACCATGACTAGAGTAACATGCCACTATGCCAGTAGCACTAGCTTGGCAGTGTTCTTACAGTTGCCAACTACCCATATTTATGATTAAATGACCATGATAATGTAATCATATTAATCTGCTAGTTTTTAAAATCTGGTAATTATATTTTTTTAGATGTAATAAATAAAAACCATTATGAATATAGAAAGTCTGAAAATTTCATTAATAATATAACCCTTAAAATGGTAAATCTGTAACTTGATATTTGATTATATCAGATCCAACCTTGTAAAAACAAACCAGATACAGTATTAGACATGACTATCCACAAAAACTAAAGCCTCTCTTCTCTCTCTCCTCTTCATCTCTCTCTCTCTCTCTCGTCTATCTCATCTCTCTCTCTCTCTCTCATCTCTCGTCTCTCTCTCGTCTCATCTCTCTTCTCTCTCTCTCTCTCTCATAAGCAATTGTTTGAAGTATTGCATTAAACAAAAAATTTGGACTTTCAACCATAGTGTTCTAAGAGAGAGAGATATATATATGGAGATTTTTAATTTTGGCCATACAGATATTGGAACTATTAAATTTTGTTAATCCTTCCTAAAGTGTATGGATACATCATACTTGTATGTCAAATACATAATGGGCCACAGAATTGTGGTGTGATTATCAAAACTAAAGCATCTCTCTCTCTCATATGCAGTTGTTTGAAGTATTGCATTAAACCAAAAATTTGGACCTTCAACCATAGTGTTCTAATGAGAGATATAAATATGGAGATTGTTAATTTTGGCCATACAGATAATGGAACTATTAAATTTTGTTAATCCTCCTTAAAAGTGTATGGATACATCATACTTGTATGTCAAATACATAAAGGGCCCCAGAATTGTGGTGTGATTATCATTAAAATTGCTTTAGTTTTATACTGGGTAGCACAAAATTGAAGTGTACCCATAAAAAAAAAACAAACATACCTAGTAGCACACAATGAAAAAACCGTCAAAAACCATATTTCATGGTTTACCCCACACCCCCCCCCCAAAAAAAAAAAAAAAAAAAAAAAAAAAACTGGTTTAAAAAAAACAAGGTTTTTATATAAACTAATGGTTTTTGCCAACCCTGGTTTGTATGGTGTTTTTACATTGCATGGAACCAGTGGTTATTCAGCAACGGGACCAACGGCATTAGGGGACTTCAAAACCACGTCGAGTGAACTTCTATCACAAGAAATACATATAAACGAAACCCCCTCAATGGAATGCCCTAGAATCGCAGTGCTTCTGTTGTGGACTGAGGAAGTATCCATTGCAATGAAAATAGGTTCAGGTTCGGGAATTAAAAGACAGCAAACTGATGAAATCATATCTGTAAATTGTTCAGCATTCAGGCGTGAATCTACACTGGTTAAGGCACCTGGAGCACTGCCGCATAGCCATCCCCAGAGTCATGTTGTAATACGTCCATTCTTCTTCAACTTAATAACAAAATTCTCATCACACCTGCATTGGAAAAGGATATACATACAAATACACACATGTATGCAATACACACACACATGTAATTATATATATATATATATATATATATATATATATATATTATATATATATACATACATACATATATATATACACACACACACACACATAAACACACACACGGTGTTTCAAAATTAGACCCCCCCCCCCACACAGCAAAAACTAAAATTGAACTAACAAAAACAAAAGTAATTCAGAACAGGTAAGTTTCTCTCCGAGTACTTAATAATTTGTGTGGCCTCCATCTGCCTGTACCACAGCCTGCATTCTCGAAGGGTTATGATGTCAGCAAATCGCAAAAAAACAAAGAGACAAACTCCATTTCCCTGAACACTTCGGTCGCCTTTCTTTGCAGGTCGTTAAGGCTTGGTATACCATCATAATTCAGTATGTGCACTTCAACACAATCCTTCAGATATTACCAATGTTTTCACAGACATAAGGTCAGGGGAGCTACCTGGAAATTCACTTGAGCAGCTCCTGTGTCTGAAGAGCCATGAAACATGTGCCTTATGCAAAATGTGACTTCTTCAACAGATAACAACATTTTTAGGATCTTTGAGGAAAGGAAATACTCCACCAGTAAGCACAGTTTCTCTGAAGTATTCACCGTTCCACGACTGTCCTTTTCCTTTGATGATCCACATTAACCGTTTGGCTGTGGAACAGAAAAATTCCCCAAACATTCAGGAAATTCACAAATTGGTGAGCGCAAGTCATCACTGATATCATCCAACTTGAAGCCCAAATGATGTCATTTTAATAATTTGGCTTCCTGACTGTGTAAATGAAGAATTCATCTGATGAGGAGGCAACATGGAAAAAGTCAGATTCATCCCAATGTTTAAAATATGAACCACAAAAACTATGCAAGGTCTTCTATCTGTTGCAGAGTGATGTTGGGCTTGCTGGTAACATGAAATGGGTCGATACAATTTTTTTTTTTTTTTTTTTTTTTAACACGATATACAGCATTATAACTTCTCTTCTTTCTTTTTTTGTTTCTAGTTCAAGCGCCAATTTAGATAATCACTTTCTTGGTCTACCCACTGCCTCAAATATGATGTCTTTTGACTCCTCAGAAAGGACTTCGGGCCTTCCAGATTCTCACTTTTTTCGAGATGACTGCCATGTGGATTTTTGTCCCAGTTTCTTTTAATAAGGGATTCATCTCTTTTAATGTATGTAACTATCCAGGAATGTAAAATGAAGGACGCACCAGCATCCCTTGCCTATCTGAAGGTTATAGCCTGGATGCGGTCAATCCATCTGATTTCCTCAGTCATTAACCATGCTGTATCTAACACCGTCACTCAGTCTAAATAACAAATTTAAAATGAAAAATAGCTTGATAGAAACTTAAGATAACATACTTGGAGAGAGACTATAGCAGAAAACTTTATAACTTTCCATTTGTTCTGAGGAGGAGGAGGAGGAGGAGGAGGAGGAGACGAAATTTCGAAACAAACCGGTATATACATATTTACAACATAACTGATGGCTGAAATTTAGTTCAGAGAAGTTATTCTTCAGCTCTAGGCCTAGGCCTGTTATTCAATTAATTATATGTAAGTAATACAATGATGACGTGAATTTTTTCTTTCTACCTAAACAGTCAATTACCTTGTGTTGTTCAAGTGCCAGCAGTGTGCTCTGTCATGAGTATCCATTGCAAATGTTTTTTCGTCACGAAAAATAACTTTGCTCCAAAACTCGGCATCAGCAGCATAGTATCTTAAGCAAAACCCAACATCCAACCTCTCATAAATAAATTAAGATAAACCAGCTTGATAACAGGTGCTCTATGGTGTATGCCTGAAGCATGCAGTCTTTCCTTATTACCTGCACTCCAGCATCACACTAAAATTGGTGTTTATAGTGGTTAAAGCCATAATTATTGATTGTTGTCAAGCTGCTTCAACTATCTTCGTCAGCTTTGGTGCAGGGGGATCGTCCTAACCACGGTTTGTCTTTAAGCATTTGTGTTTCTCTATGACGCTGAATCCACCCTAGTAACGGTGCTTTTGTTTTATACCAAATATACTGGCTATATCTCTAGCACTCACGTTATTGTTGTGCATTCTGATGAGAGCTCTTCACTGTTCTTCAGAAGTTTCCATTTTGTGAAATAGATGCTTAGTTCCATTCCTTACTGCGGTACACCAATTTGTTTACCCCAAAATTTTGCATTAAACCATCAGTTGCAAAACTATGTTCCCAGTTTTCCATTATATTAAATATTTAAATTTTCCTCCATGTTTGTAAAAATATATTTCAGTTCTACGTTTGGAATGATATAAAAAAGGAAAATTAGCAATCTGTAATATTTATAAAAACTATAGGGCATCCAAAATAGACACTGCAGGAGTGCCAACAGAACCGTCTACTCCAGTGCAGTCCAACTCCTATTAGTCAATTGGAATTCATTTTAGTCATAGAATATAAGTTATAAATTGAATAACAATCCTAATAACTACTATATCTTATTTGATTGATTGTGTATTATATCTGGCGTCACAAAATCTGGGTAATTGACACCGAAATAAATTAAATGTAAAAAAATTAAATTTTTGATAAATTTCATATAAAAAGATCTATAAATATATTATATAAAATTTTGTTCATATATATAAGTTCTTACATAGACAATCTATGTATAATTTAAATTTGGTTAAGGAGGCCAGCCTCCCTCATAAAAATATATAACTGCTCTATATTACAATCCTTTCCAAGAATTGTAGCTAGGATAAAATTACCTACTCTGCTACAACCCCAAGACAGTAACCTATGTCTCAAATTCCCAAGTCTGGGACATTCAACCAGCAAATGTCTCAAAGTCAAGGGCACAGTACAGTTCTCGCAAAACAGAGGATTTTCATGAGACATCAAGAACCCATGGGTGAGTCTTGTATGTCCAATCCTCAATCGGCACAACATCGTTTCTTGTCTCCTTGGCATATACGGATATGACCAAGGAGACACTGATGATGTGATACTACGCATTTTTGATTATTTAAAATATCCTCCCACTGGGACTGCCAACATTTTTTAACTCTCTGACCTACTAGAGGATACAAATCTTGTGTGTTCTGAGGAGCTGACTGCAGACTTTGCAAGTTAGTCAGCTTTCTCATTCCCAGCCACCCCACCATGGGAAGGCACCCAACAGAACTTTATTTCTTTCCCTCTTCTTTTTAGTAAAAGCAGCCATTCCAATATATCTAAAATCAGAGGGTTTAAAGGGTTAAAAAATTTCCAGTGACTGAAGAACACTTCTTGAGTCACATATATAATAAAATTTATTTTCATTCCGAATTAAACTTCCCTTTAAAGCCTTTAAAATTCCATATAATTCTGCTGTAAAAATCGATGCAACAGATGATAACCTGCCGCTTCTCTCTACATCAGGGAAGGCTACACCAATGCCGACACCAGCATCTGACTTTGAGCCATCCGTTGAAAACTGCAATGGAGTCATCATGTTTGCAAGGAATGTTCTAAAAATATTGACCGCATGGCCTCAATGGACAATTCTGTCTTGGTAAAATTAAAATATCTACAAAATTTTACCTCTGGAAAGTTCCAGGGGGGACTAACTGAATATTTTGCTGGTTAAAATCTCGATTCTTGGCATATTTTAATTCACGGACAATAAAATTTACTCTAAAAGCAAATGGATGGATGGATGGACTAACTGAATATTTTGCTGGTAAAATCTCGATTCTTGGCATATTTAATTTCACGGACAATAAATTTTTACTCTAAAAGCAAATGGATGGATGGATGGATGTATGAGTTTTAGAGCAAAAGCCCAGGCACTGGGGCCAAAGAAGCCATTCAGCGCCGTAATGGAGATTAAATAAATTACATTATGAATGAGTTAATAAGTGTATGAAGAAAATGGTTCATATATAAAAAAATACCATATGAAGAAATGAATGAATTAATGAAGAAATAAATGAAGAAAATGCTTAATAAATAAATATATATATCTATGATGTGATAGCTAAAAAATAATTAAATGTTATTAAAAATTTATAGACTTTAAAAAGGAGAGAGCAGAAATATCTGCTTCATCTCCCAAAATATCACCAAGGGATTTACTCCTAAGATATCTCTCTCTCTCTCTGGTTAAAATATCTGGGGCAAGCAACCAGAATGTGCTCCACTGTTAGCATCTCGCCACCGCAAGCACACTCTGGGAGGCTGCCCCCTTCTAAAATAAACTGATGGGTCAAATAAGTGTGCCCAATCCTCAGTCTGCTTAAAACTATTTCTGTTCGCCTATCAGACTGGAAAGACGAAGGCCACGGCAATATATTATTTCTAATATTTCTGTACTTTCTATTATTGGCAAGATGAGAAGTCCATCTTTCTTGCCATTTGCTTAAAATATAAGACCTAAAAGGACCTTTTACATCTGTATGAGGCACTTTACTAAAGGCTGTTTCTGAGGAGACACTAGCAGCTTTCCGCTTCCCTATCTGCCATCTCCTTTCCGCAAATCCCCACATGTGAAGGGACCCAACAGAAAGAGACAGATTTACGCAAATAATACTAATGGAGGAGCGATTCCTGAACTTTTTAGAACTAACGGATGGAAGCTTATTGAATTTTTTAATAGCTTCTAAAGTGCTTTTCGAAATCAGAGTAAATGACAAAATTAGTGTCGCTACTTTGAACAACTATATCCAAGGCAGAGACTATGGCTGTTAATTCTGCTGTGAATATGGATGCAAAGTCAGGTACTTTAGCTGTATCACCAAGGATAACTGCACAGCCACACCACTACCTGACTTTGATCCATCCGTATATATTTTTGTCACTTTAGGTATGGACAGTTTCGTGCTCCAAGAATTTTCCCCTAATCTCTTCCTCAGGACAGTCTTTTTTGTTATATGCTTTTTTGCACACGGATGCTTCTGGAATAAGCCATGGAGGATACACAGGATGTTTTACTTCCATGACTTTCTGGGATTTAAGATTATTACCCCTAACATCTTCATGTTTAGTCTAACTTGAATGGTCTAGAGGCTCTTATAACCAGAAAAGACCCGTGAGTCTGCTTCCCTCAGCACCTGGAAAGAGGGATTTTTGGGAGCACTTTTAATTCTAGCCATGTACCTTAATCCTAGTTCTTGCCTTCTCAAATCAAGGGGAAGTTGGTTAGTATCAACATATATGCTTTCAACAGGCGAAGTTCTAAAAGCCCCTGAGCATATTCTCAGCCCCATATTGTGTACAACATCTAGTTCCTTCAGCCTGGTTTCACAAGCTGAGGAATAGATCTGACAGCCATATCTAGCTTGGATCTACACAACAAGTCATATAGTCTCAGCAGGGGATTTTTTTATCAGCTCCCCACCTAAATCCAGAAACAACCTTTAAAATATTCAGAGATTGTTTAACCTTAATCTTTAAGGAGTTTATGGTGGCTGGCCCATGTCAATTTCTGGTCAATGGTCATCCGACTTCACTTCATTTCATAAGGAATGATAGATCCTTTTAAAAAACAAACTGGGAATGTGGGACAACCTCTTCTACACACGCTGGCACCTAGTAAATCTTGCAGAAACTGTTTTAGAGGAGGAAAATTTTAAAGCCATTCTCATCAGCCCACTTTGTAATGGCATTAACAGACCTTTGCAGATGTTTTTACATACTGACAAGGCATCATATCCTGTGCAGTATATTGCAAGGTCATCACAAAAAGTGAGCATTTAACAGGTGATGATATTTGTTGGACTATACTGTTTATTGCCACTGAAAAAAGTGTTACGCTTAAAACGCTTCCTTGTGGAACACCCTTTTCCCTTGCACAAAAGGTTGGGAAGAGCGTGTTGCCCACTCTAACTTTAAAGAATCTCTCTAAAAGCAAATGGATGAGGTTGCTTGGGGTGATTTTCATAAAACTGCCAATGCCTTTCATTTTCATACAAATGCTGGTTAAAGACCTAGATAGCCTCTGGAAATCTATACCAGCTCCGAACCAGCAGACGCTTGTAATGAAGATCCAGTGGCATCTCATCAGCATTTACAAGCATGCTCTTGGTGGGAGATTATTTAAATGCTCCTGTACATAATCGTATTCCTCCATGATGAATTGAGTTGAGCATTTTAAGGCTATTTGGCTTCGCAGAAGTGTACACCTCACACCCTTAACTTAATTTTTTGAAAAGACCAAGGCTTTATATAATCTAAACATCTGAGTTCTGTCTGCACCCCACGAAGTGTGAGACACGACTTTCAGCAAATTCATTGCTTTCAAGCATTTTGCCTTAACATACTTCAGATGTGGAATCCAAGTCAGCTTACTATCAAAAATCAAACCAAGAAACCTTGTTTCACCAACACATGGAATTCTCTGCCTATGAATGAATAGATCTGGATCAGTGGTGGATTCCCCTTATACGACAAAAGTGTATAGTTATCGTTTTACGGGCGGCAGAAAATCTAAAACCATTAACCTCAGCCCATTTTTATTTTACTATATTATCAATGCAGAGCTGAAGGCGGCGTTCAGCCACTGCCATCCTTGATGCTGCAAAGGAAATTGACAGGTCATCTACAAATAGGGTATAGGTTATATCTGGGGGAATTATTTTAAAAACCCCATTGATTACCAAGGCGAACAAGGTTACACTTAAAACACTTCCTTGTGGTACTCCTCCTTCTTGATTGAACACATCTGACAATGTTGCTCCAACCTGAACCTGAAATATCCTATTTTTTAAAAAGGCCTTAATAAACAGGGGCAAATTGCCTCTCAGGTTACATTCATAAAGGACCCTCAAAATGCCATATCTCCATGTTGTATCATAAGCCTTCTCTAGATCAAAGAAAACGGTGATGTGATGCCATTTGTTGGCAAAAGCTTCACATATTGAAGATTCCATTCGTACCAATACATCAGTTGTGGAGTGCATACTCCGAAAACCACACTGAGCAGGCGAAAGGTATTTACCTCTCTCTAAGTACCACATCAATCGTGTGTCACCATTTTTTCCATGATCTTACACAAACAAGATGTCAATGCAATAGGACAGTAATTTTCTGTCTTGAACGGATCTTTTCCAGGTTTCACAAATGGCAGTAATTTTAACTTCTCCCAAAGCTTGGAAAAGATATGTTCTCGGTAAATTCTGTTAATTAGGCTTAATATGAAAAGTCTGGTATTTTCACGGAGTATGCTTAATCATTGAATATGTTATATCATCCAGTCCAGGAGCTGATTCATTACATTTATTCAAGGCCGATTCAAATTCTCTAATAGTAAAAGGAGCATTGTACTGCTTCATGTCTTGGGGTATTAAAATCAATTTCGACCTGTTCCATTATCCGTCTTTGAGCTGAATAGGGTCTATCATCATTTTTCTTAGCAACATTAGCAAAATGATTAGCTAACTCATTTGCCACTAACTGGGGGTCTGCTACCATTGCAACCATTCACCTTGATTACTGGAGGTTGACAAGGAGTGAACTTGCCTGCTATTTTCCTGACTCTCTTCCAAACTAGGTCAGAGGAGTTTTTGAATTTAATGAAGATATGAATATTGTCCAAGATTCTTTTCGTGCTTTTTTGATTTCCATGCGAAAATGAGCTCTCGCTTTTCGAAATTCTACACGATAATACTCACATTTTCGTCTGCGGTATCTGGTGAAAGCAGATCTCATAGTTCTATGGGTTTCCTGGCAGTTACAAGTCCACCAGGGAACTGGTCGGCGGACAAATTTGCCTGAAGTCCTAGGTATAGATTGAAGACCAGCTGAGAACATTATTGTATTCAAAAAGTCAAGAGCGTCATCTACACAGGGAAAGTCATCAGCAGAGCTGTGCTCCTGGAATGTTGACCAATCAGCTTTACCAATGTTCCATTTGGGTAGCCTTGAAGATGGAGGACTTGATGCTACACTCACCATTATTGGAAAATGGTCACTGGTAAATCTATCATTTATAGCTTTCCAAGTAAAGTCATAAGACAGTCATCACTACATATAGATAAATCAATTGCTGATAACGTGCCTGTTTGAACATGAAAATGCGTAGACTCCCCAGAGTTGAGGATCTCCACATTTTCATCTTCTATGATGGAACCTAAGCACCTTCTTCTTTGATTGGTGATATCACCCCAAAGAGGGTTTCTGCCATTCATATCTCCCAAAATAAGAAAAGGACGTGGTAACTGTTGAATAAGAGATTTGAATTCATTGATGGGGAAGACCTCGTTAGGTGGTAGATAGAGAGAGCATACTGTATATTTTCTTTGCAAATGGATCTGCACACCAATCACTTGCAATGCTGATTGAATAATAATAGGATTTTGTGGGGTGTCATATCTTATTTGCTAATGTGATATTTTGAAGCAGATGATAATCTAATAATATATATATGCCAAACACTGACCTTTTTTTCTCTTTTTTTGGCAGAAAATGAATCTTTCTTTTCACAGATAAATAGGATAAGCTGATCACAGTTTGTAGTTCTGTTCCTATCTAAACATAATGGAATATTTCATAATGATTCCGACAAATACTAAAAAACCAGCATCAGATGAGGAATTTTTGTGCAGTTTCATATTTTATTTGCTTTGATTCATCTTTCCAAGTTTTTAAAAAAATATCTCATTGATTCAGTTTTATTTTTTATTTGCTTTGATTCATCTTTTCAAGTTTTTTAAAAAAAAATATCTCAAATCAATTAATATATGGACTATGAAAAAACAAATATGATCTGAATGATATATTTCATAAAGTGATGCAATACATAATAGTCCAATCGTGTAGTTGTAGACTAACTCACCAAAAATGAACTGTGGAAAAGGAGCATAAAGAATTATGTGCCAACATAATATTTCTAAGGGAGTAGTTTTGACTTGTGGTCTCTAAACTAGTAAGTCAGAAAAGGGGCCCAAAAAGAATATTAGGGGAGTGATTGTGAGCAGAGTCAGTCCCCAACCTCTTAGAATTTGCAACTAATGCCACTTGTGAGTGGCAGTTCGCTCAATCATGGTCAGGTGAACTAAACTGGGTAGCAACACTTGTGATCCATATGGACTGGTTGGCATGAAGCCCCAGTATTAAGGCATTGACGGTGGAGGAATATAATTTTGAACTTTGCAATGTTGATCTCCGATGTTTATGTCTTGTGGGAGGCCTTGCTTGGCCACCGAGAGATTGAAGGCCTGGTCAATGGTATGTGACCGTCGAAGTTAGAAGCCATGGTTGTGCGGTTCCTTACACTTTCCTCCAGGAGATAAGCGGAAAACAATGAAGTAGCGCATTCAGTTTGTTATTCCCAACAATTCATTTTTTCTTCAACAACAATGATTCAAAAGAATTTATTGCAGCCCCTACAAGCATATTATCCATTTTTTCTGTGATGTGACACGCGACACAAGTATCAATGGGATATCCAGCATCATCATTAACAATAGCTTTTAATGTCACTGATAATACCACATTTCGTAGTTTTTAGAGCTTACAAAACTTTCCATTTGTGTGAGCGGTTTTTAATAACTAAATATGTATACACGATATTTACCGTACTTGCACTTGGATGTAGGAGGGAACATCTGCTGGCACCGTTTATGAAATTGTGGCTTTGGGGAAAATCTTCATCACTAGTTTCTTACACCTTATTCTTTTATAGTGTGTGTAACAACAGTAACCCACCAAGTATACAATTATTGGCAGAACTCCTTCACACTCATCAAGTTTTTTTTTTTTTTTTTTTTTTTTTTTTTTGTTTTTTTTTTTTTTTTTTTTTTTTTTTTTTTTTTTTTTTTTTTTTTTTTTTTTTTTTAATTACAATATTTATATCTAAAGCAATGTCTCCCTGTACATTTTGTTTCATTTCATCCCATTTACTCTCATCAAACTGAGATCACTTAACAGGCTTTCAATCCAAATATCATTCTTGTTTTAGCAATTAAATCACTCTCGAGTTTTTCCCAGACTCAAAAATTTGTCTTACACAAATATATTATTAATTACCACCCGATATTTAACGATTACTAAATCTTGCTTCCAAGTTACATAGATCTGAAATTTTCCCTGGCAAGATATAATCAATTTTTAATTCTAAAAATTCTGAAATGCAATACTGTAAAAATGCAGTACTGTTATTCCAATCATTGCTTATGTTTGTATGCTCTATGGCTTCCTTATATCAGAAAAACTTACCCCGCAGTGTGTAGTTGGTATGAATCCTTCTCGTACGAGTATGATAGCAAGAGGCCATCTCCGCCATACGTTCTGTATCATTTGGAAATGTAAAAGAATTGTTTATTTTTCTGAGTTTTTATAAATCCCACACCTTGGCACATTACACTTACTTACCTTTTTTTCACAACTATTACGAAAATCACGCATTTAATTCGTCGGAGAAGTGTAGCTCAATCCCTCACCAAGCGGCGTTTTACGAAAGCGGTGATTGGCATATCAAAAGCGCGGCAGAATATCAAGTCAAAAGCGTGTTTTATCACTTACCTCCAAGCCCGATTGTTCATACGTTCATTAACGATCGCCTCATATTTATGTAGGTATTACTCTGGAGATCTACTAGAAAGTCAAGGAATACAACAGCAGGATGGATGGGATGTATGAAAATGCTAATCAAAATGAGCATAAAAAGATTCGGCACCATTGTTTGTATGGTTGGTATGTGAAGGGATTTCAGCCCATAACACTGGAGGAAATCTTGAGTTCAGTGATATATAATTGTCAACGTGTATATCTACCATCCTGAGGTGCACCTGCCATAACCAAACCATCCTTAGATGGATGGATGGATGTGAGTTTTAGGGCAAAAGGGCAGGTACTGGGGCCAAAGAAGCCATTCAGCGCCGTAATGGAGAGTTAAGTAAATTACATAATAAATTGAGTTAATAAGTGTATGAAGAAAAATGTTCATATATAAATTGCCATATGAGAAATGAATGAATTAATGAAGAAATAAAATGAAAAAAACCCTTAAAAAATAAATATATCTATGAGGTGATATATAAAAGATAATTAAATGTTTAATATTAAAATTTTTTATAGACTTCAGACAATAAAAGAGATTGCAAGCAGAAATATCTGCTTTATCTCCCAAAATATCACAAAGGGTTAAAATATCTGGGGCAAGCAACCAGAATGTGCTCGCTCCACTGTTAGCATCTCGCCACCGCAAGCACACTGGGAGGCTGCCCCCTTCTAAAATAAACTGATGGGTCAATAAGTGTGCCCAATCCTCAGTCTACTAAAAAATATTTCTGTTCGCCTATCAGACTGGAAAGACAAAGGCCACGGCAATATATAATTTCTAATATTTCTGTACTTTCTATTATTGGCAAGATGAGAAGTCCATCTTTCTTGCCATTTGCTTAAAATATAAGACCTAAAAGGACCTTTTAGATCTGTATGAGGCACTTTACTAAAGGCTGTTTCTGATGAGACACTAGCAGCTTTCGCTTCCCTATCTGCCATCTCCTTTCCGCAAATCCCCACGTGTGAAGGGACCCAACAGAAAGAGACAGATTCACGCAAATAATACAAATGGAGGAGCGATTCCTGAACTTTTTGAACTAACGGATGGAAGCTATTGAATTTTTTAATAGCTTCTAAAGTGCTTTTTGGGATCCGAGTATATGACAAAATTATTGACGCTACTTTGAACAACTATATCCAGCACAGAGACAATGGCTGTTAATTCTGCTGTGAATATGGATGCAAAGTCAGGTACTTTAGCTGTATATTACTGTATCACCAAGGATAACTGCACAGCCAACACCACAACTTGGCTGATCCATCCTTATATATATTTGTGTCACTTTAGGTATGGACAGTTTTCGTGCTCCAAGAATTTTTCCCCTTATCTCTTCCTCAGGAGTCTTTTTTGTTATATGCTTTTTTGCACACGGATGCTTCTGGAATAAGCCATGGAGGATACACAGGATGTTTTACTTCCATGACTTTCTGGGATTTAAGATGATTACCCATAACTTCTTCATTTAGTCTTACTTGAAATGGTCTAGAGCTCTTATACCAGAAAAGACCCGTGAGTCTGCTTCCCTCAGCACCTGGAAGGAAGGATTTTTGGGAGCACTTTTAATTCTAGCCATATACCTCAATCCAAGTTCTTGCCTTCTCAGATCAAGGGGAAGTTGGTTAGTATCAACATATATGCTTTCAACAGGCGAAGTTCTAAATGCCCCTGAGCATATTCTCAGCCCAATATTGTGTACAACATCTAGTTCCTTCAGCCTGGTTTCACAAGCTGAGGAATATATATGACAGCCATAGTCTACCTTGGATCTACACAACGAGTCATATAGTCTCAGCAGGGATTTTTCATCAGCTCCCCAACTAAATCCAGAAACAACTTTTAAAATAATTCAGAGATTGTTTAACCTTAATCTTTAAGGAGTTTATGTGGCTGGCCCATGTCAATTTCTGGTCAATGGTCATTCCCCAAAAATTTCACTTCATTTTCATAAGGAATGATAGATCCTTTTAAACTAAGTGTGGGAACCTCTTCCACACGTTTGGCACCTAGTTATTCTTACAGAAACTGTTCAAGAGGAGGAGAATTTAAAACTCCTCATCAGCCCTCTTTGTAATGGCATCAACAGACCTTTGCAGATGTTTACATACTGACAAGGCATCATATCCTATGCAGTATATTGCAAGGTCATCAACAAAAAGCGAGCATTTAACAGGTGATATTTGTTGGACTACACTGTTTATTGCCACTGAAAAAGTTTCACTTAAAACGCTTCCTTGTGGAACACCCTTTTCCTGCACACAAAAGGTTGGGAGAGAGTGTTGCCCACTCTAACCTTAAAAAAATCTCTCTGTTAAAAAGGAATATAAAATTTAATCATTCTTCCACATATGCCCATCTTGTGCAATTGTTTTATGATGCAAATTCTCCAAGTAGTGTCATATGCTTTCTCAAGGTCGAAAAATACGCCGATAGTCTGACATCATTTGGCAAATCCATGCTGGATTTGATTGGTCAGCCCTCAGCAAGGGATCAAGGGTGGAACGATTTTTCCTGAAAACAAATATAAATGGAGATATTAGTCCTTTTGTTTCCAACTAATCTGTTTATCATTTTTTCCATCAGCTTTCACATACAGCTGGTAAGAGCTATTGGTCTATAGTTGGTGGCTTGGGAAGCATTTTTTTTAGGGTTTTTTATGGGAACAATTATGGATACTTTCCAGTCATTGGGTAAAATTCCAGTTTCCCATATTTTGTTTATAATCTTGAGAAGATATTTTTTGGCATGATCTGGGAGGTGTTTAAGCATTTCACATACAACTGAATCACCCCCTGGAGCTGTTGATTCAGTTGAAGAGTGCCTACCGAAATTCTCTTAAGGAAAATTTATGATTGCATGGTTTAGATTTTCCAGATTCAAATTTCAGTGTCATTTCGGCATTCCGAATTCTTTGAAATTCTAGAGAATAATTGTCATGGCTGGAAACTTGATTAAAGTGTTCCTTAGGGTCAATGAAATGTAACCCAATAGATAATTTTAGCCATTGACCAATGTAACTGTTGTTGTCCCTGTACTCATTACCTAGTGCAAGATTCTGAATTGTTCGCCACCATGCCTGTCCCATAAGGAATCTAAAAATTTGAATTGACTGCCGTTTGGGTAAGGTCATCTTAAATACTGTGAGCATTGTTACTTCAAAATCTGCATGATGTATCACGGAGGGATTTAGGAACAGATTCCTAATTCCTAGCTGAACAAAATCAAACGAACACGTCCACATAATTCTATAAATCTCCTCAGATTGACCTAGTAATAAGGCATACACAAACAGAATATAATGTCCATTACATAATCCATGTATGGCGTACAGTTGATAAAAGAACTTAGGACAACATTTAAAAGTCCCATCTACGAAGATCTCCTCAAAAGTGTTTGTCAAAAATTCAAGATTTGTTGTACATGAAAGAATAACCAACCCTGTCTTGAAAGAATAACCAACCCTGTCTCAGGATTATTTTCCTGGATAAAATCTTCCCCTTTGGATATAGAAGTACTCAGAATTAAAAGAATGGTGTAAGTTCATGAAGAGTTTTAGGTATTACTAGATACACTTTTCGCCCTTCGCTGCATTGTGCAATCAATCTTATAGCAGTAGATTCAAGTTCATTGTCAGAGAATTTTTGTAGTTCAATTCTAATTAGCTTTGAAGGCCTTTCCGTAAAGTCATCACTTGCCTTACTTTATAACTATTGCACGTATTTGCAGTCTTTCTATGTTTTTTGTTGCTGTTGTTTATACTATATTAGAGTAATTACTTCAGTCATTATGCTGTCTGTTTTAATTGAACCTTTACATTTTATGTTCGTACATTGCCACGATATGGATCCATCAGTCAGTGCTACCAAATCTATATATATATCCATCCTGCATTTAAGCACTTCTTGCCTTTGATGGTCTTATAAATGAACTGCATCCTAGACATCACACGGCACAGGATGAAAACAAAGGACTGACTGACCACCAACTATCAAGGTGTAATCAACGGTCTACAGCAACATTGAACACTTTGTGAATCATTAAGAGACACTACCTGAAACTTATTGAAATAGCGAGCCTAAAGGGAGTAATCTTGGCGCGCTTTGTATCTGATTTATGCGCAAGTTTCGAACTCTTTAATCTTTTAGAGTCTGCGCTTTTGTAGTGCGCCCTCACCAAAGTACAGCCTAAACTGACCTTAAGACGTTATCCGCCAAGATCCAGTGTTGAAATAGATTTAGATGGCTGGGTGCTTCAAAAGGCCTATTATTAATATCTCATTGGCAATAGGTCTTGCCAATAAAATGTGATCTTGGCAAATTTATTGGATATTTCATGTTTCTCTTGCTCCTGAGGGTGTAGTATGGTAACTGGAGGAGAACTTCATGGTCGTCCCTTAGGAGTTCTTTGATATAGAAAAGGCATTCCCTTGCTCATGGACGCTTCCTCTACAGGTCAGGGTATTGTTATTCCAGTACCATGGTGATAAACCCATGCCTGTGGCTTATGCTAGCAAATTCCAGCTAACATAGGCATATAGTACATATAGAGTCTTTCAAAGGCAAGAATGGCAAAACATCAAGGTAGGGTTTGACACTTTGTCCCTACAAAGTCGAGGATGTAGAGATTCCAGGTCCCTATAATTGCGGTGCAGATATATTAAGCAGATAGTAAGATTCTGGTAAAGGTAACTTTTAAAAAAAATCCATTTCTACTTATTTTATAATAATATTGAAATTTGTGATGGGGGTTTGTAAGGGAAATTTTTTTTTAAATACTTGTTTTTCGAACTAGGCATTGTACGAGTTTCCTAAGATCCTTATAGTGTAAGGTCTTCTTGCTTAAGTCAGGGTGTTGTGAGAAGGGTATTCCAGATCCACTCTTAATTTCTCGGTCATCAGAAGCTATTCCGAAAACAGGACCCGACTGAATACAACGTATGTCCATTTTCAACAGGGAGGGTGTTTGTGTATTCCCTGATCCACATGATGTTGTAGTAGTAACCA
This sequence comes from Macrobrachium nipponense, assembly GCF_015104395.2. Lineage (NCBI taxonomy): Eukaryota > Metazoa > Arthropoda > Malacostraca > Decapoda > Palaemonidae > Macrobrachium > Macrobrachium nipponense. Next base: position 30,590,342 of record NC_061104.1, read on the forward strand.
TTGGTACCGGATACAGAGTAATTACAATTTTATTTCCCATGGTTCCATATTTACATAATAGTATGTTGTGTAATTCAGTCGTATTGTGTAACGTGTAATTGCAATTTGGTTTTGTAAACTTGTTTTTGTAGTGTGTTTTTAATCTATTTTCATTTGAACAACAGGTACTTGGGTATTGTTCATTCTCTATTTATGTAAGAATTGTTCTCGAGATATTCGTTAAAACTGTGCCACCTGTAGCGTTAACACTATCACTAAGCATTGTCATCAGTATCTATACTACTTTTGTTATGTTCATTCTTGTTACTCTGTACTTTGCTTCTAATTGTTGTTTAATTATAATAATTTTATCTGACTTGCCTTCTAATTGTTGGTTTAATTATAATAATTTTAGAGTTGTTATTTATAGAATAATAATATCATTTGCGCACACTTCCATACTCAACCCTTTTAGACTGCTATTACATCAGGTTATAAGAATCCACCAAGGGAATATGTTATTTATATATTATATTATATAATATATATCTAATAATAAAAAATTATGTCAATGAGTTACTGAATTTATATTTTTTATATAATATATATATATATATATATATATATATATATATATATATATATATATATATATATATATATATAGATATATATATATATATATTTAAATAATAACAAAATTACGTAATGTTGCTGGATTTCAATATATCTACTTGTCAAAACTTACGTATTAGGACCTATTCTCATCCTGTCTTTCATAGGAAAGATGGACAGAAATCAAAAAGTGTGTTGAAACTTCAGCCCTACAAATTCAAAGTTGTAAATATTCAAGTTCCTACAATCATTTGTTTAAAGTAAGTTTATAAAAAAAAATGATAGATTTTCAAAGATCTATTATTATTATCTTGAGTTATTCATTTAAAAGGTGCCACCAATGGCTCTACCATCATCACCAGCTTATTCAGTACTTTCGTTACATTTATTCTTGCTATTTTGTAATTTGTTGTTAATTACTGGTTTAATTGTGAAAAAATTTAGAATAGTTTATATAAGAGGCTGGTATAATTTATTCACTTCCATATTAAAAATTCTGGGGATCGCCAATACACCAGGCTAGTGGTATTTGGATTTCTGAATTGAAGCGGTTATGCGTTTTAAAAAACTAATAAAAGCATCTGCATTTACGCAGAAATACCACCAATGGCTCTACCATTATCACCAGCTTATTCAGTACTTTCGTTACATTTATTCTTGCTATTTTGTAATTTGTTGTTAATTACTTGTTTTTTTTAATTGTGAAAAATTTTAGAATAGTTTTTATATAAGGCTGGTATAATTTATTCACTTCCATATAAAATTCTGGGGATCGCCAATACACCAGACTAGTGTATTGGGAGTTTCTGATTGAAGCGGTTATGCGTTTTAAAACTAATAAAAAGCATCTGCATTTACGCAGAAAGTACCACTACAATGTTTACTTGGATTAGAGATACTCGTGTTTAGGCTGTGTACACATCAAAACATGTTTGTTTATATTTTAGTAACAATGAGCAGCACCTCAGCCCTACAAAATATATATATAATATATTATAATATATATATATATATATATATATATATATATATATGTAAACAAAATGTCATTATTAGGGCTACTTTTTCTTTCTTCTCATATATGATCATTGATTATTGCAGTTCTTTATGATGCACCTCTCTCTCTCTCTCTCTCTCGTCTCTCCATCTCTCTCTCTCTCTATCTCCTCCTCTAATCATCTCTCTCTCTCCTCTCTCTCTCTCTCTCTCTCATACCACTTTTTTGTGAGAATTAAACATTAACTTCTTTTTCATTTGCTCCAACACACCATTACTATGGTAATGGTATATTATATCATTATACAGTAAAATTCAATTAGCTATGTAATTATAGTTTACTATACAATCATTTCTCTCTCTCTCTCTCTCTCTCTCTCTCTCTCTCTCTCACACACACTTATATAAAAGCACACGTCACTCTTATATTGATAAAATAGTGTAAACTTTACCTCTGTCTCCTATTATTTCCCTAATGAATATCTGTCCTTTGGTAACAAACATTACTAAATGTGTGTATTCCCTGCTCTCTTTCTCTTTAAAAAAATAAATGAAAAAATTGTGACGAATGTTCAGCTTTTATTCCTCTATTTCCTACTTTTTTTCCATTTCCACAAACTTCTCATATATCCACATTTATTACGATACAGTTTTACTCTCCACTTCTTTTTATCATATATTCTTCTTGTTACAGAAATGGCAGTTGAAGAATTATAAAGTAACTGTCATTACCAAAATAATGGTATGTTTTACGGAATATATCTCTCTCTCTCAATCTGGCTTACATTTACGTGAAGCCAAAACGTTGAAATTATTGTATGAAATTTAACTATTTAAATTTTACTTTATTTAATTTTACTTTATTCCTACAACACAATCATGATGAGTAACGGTCGGCTTATATATCATGAGTTTCTTATGATGCATCTCTCTCTCTCTCTCTCTCACATAATATATATAAAATATATATATATATATAAAATAGTAGCTGACCTTCTCCTTACAGGCCGGGTAAACTCTTTGTCGTGGAAAGTGTGAGTACTGCCATTAAAAATAAAAATACTTTTCTTTCCAGTTTAAAAAATAATTATGTCTAAATTTCATACCTTTATATAAACACAAATATAAATCCATACATACATATCCTACTGAGAGAGAGGAGAGAGAGAGAGAGGAGAGAGAGAGAGAGAGATGACAGATAGAGAGATGAGAGAGAGAGAGAGAGAGAGAGAGAGGAAGGAAGAGAGAGAGAGATGAGAGGAGAGAGAGAGAGAGAGAGAGTTTGGTGAAGGCAGGTTGCGCGAGATTGGAAGTGTTTGATGTGCATGTTAATGATTTGAAGTTGGTGGTGATGAATAAATTGCTATTGTCAACTACCCGATAATTAATTGCAGACCTCATAAAAACCACCTTTTTAAAGAAAATAAGGAGAAATCCGAAGGTAAAAACGAAGAAACGAATGAATTAAAGAGGAATCTCGAATAAACAATAATAAAAATTAAGTAATTTCTGATACAAAATTTATGTAATAAGGGATTCATGGTTCCAAGTTAATCATGGCGTCTGACACCGCTTGGAAGATAACCTCGATCGCTCACACGGAAAATTACCATAAAACCCTCTAAGCACATAAATGAAAACCTGCCGGAATTGGTATAAACTTCTGTAGTCAATACGGACAGTGTTAAATTTAGTGCGCCTCGTAAGGTGCCCATATCTCCACAGCGCACAATTTTTTTTAATATATATATATATATAACTATTATATATATATATATATATATATATATATATATATATATATATATACACGCGCGCGCACACACATATATAGATATGGTCATAATTATCAAGGTATTTCTTACTGCTTGTTTTATGCTCTAATACCTCTGTATTAATACTGTAGTTTCCTTTATGATTCTCTATCACCCTTACCCTCTCACATAACTTATTGTCATAATTTACCATTTTTTCTCATTCACTCTTACACATTATTATTAGGTAATGTTATTTCATAGGACTATACAGTAACCTGCTATTTAGTAAGAAATTTATAGATTACTTTTAATTCTCCCCAATTTCCCAATTTCCCCTCTTAAACACCATTTGGATAACAAAAGTTCATTATCTAGTCTATCTACCTATCTCTCATACATACAAGAAATATTGATAACACTATTATTCACCTTTTATTCATTCTTATTATTAGGGGAATGGAAGTTTATTGAATAATACAATAAAACTTTAATTTACAAAATAATGATAGTTCAATATGAAAAATTATCTACCTCTTTCCTACTTCCTTACCTATACAACCAAACCACGGGAATATGAAGTCGGCAGTAGTATGTGTGAATATTGCTATACACCATAGTACTTATGTATTTTGGCTTAATACAGGAGGCTTTACCATATGAAGAAGTTGAAGACAGCTAATTGCATATATATAGTAGCAATACATACATACTACTGCAGACTATCCTCTTTCAAATAAAAAAATATAGAGAGATATGTCACATAAAACGACATCATGTAACAACTGATTACCCCAAATATCTTGTTTACTCTAATCACATCACACATAACTGAAAATTATGATAGCGGTCGTTATTTGATAATTTCTATACTATTTCTATCTCCTCTCTCTCTTTCTATCTCATCTCCACCGACCCGCACATACAACAGACCCAATATACATACCTACATACATTCACACAAAACACACAAATATATAATTATAAATGAAACACACCTCATGATTATGCAACGAGTTTCAAAACAATTTTTCTCTACTTTCGCTCTTATGCTCAGTATAATGATTATATAAGTTTCATTAATGATGCTTTCTTTCTCCATACTAACTTTTACAAACTATTACTATAGTATCGGTAGTTTACTAAAATATACCCCCAAGTAAACTACATAACGAGCAGAGTAATTATAGTTTACTGTATAAAACTCCCCCTCTCTCTCTCTCTCTCATACAACGCACAAGTCACTATTTATGATATAGTTTACGAGACACATTTTTTCCCCCCCTTCTTTCTTACAAAAAGGAACAATGTAAACTTTTATTTTTACATTCCTACTTTCGCCTTTTGTTTTCGCACTAATATCATATACGTAGTTTACGGTCCCAATATGTCTCTCTACCTCTCTCTCTCTCTCTCAGAAACACGTACTTATATATATATATATATATATATATATATATATATATATATATATATATATATATATATATATATATATAAAATATATATATACATACATACATACACACACATACATATAATAAATAGAAATAACCCCAACGTCATTAACATTTTTTTCATTTTTCCTATATATATATATTATATATATATATATATATATATATATATATATATACTATATATATATATATATAATATATAATATATATATATAAAATATAATATTATATATATAATTTAATTTTTTGTTGATAATAATTTTACCCTTTGTTTTCTTTTCTAATTCACTCGCTCTTAGACACCATTAATATTCTAATATATTAATTTCCGGTAAACTACAACTACCAACGTAATCATTTATGATAGTTAACCTTCACCTCATCCCATTTTTCCCCTAATTAATATAACTCCAAAGGTAACGTTATGTTACTGTACGATTCTTTCTATCATTGTTTTGTATATAAAAGAGAAATAAATCTTAGAAATGAATGTGTAGCGTTACTTCTAATTTTGCCATTTTTTTTCCTCTACCACTCCATTATGATATCGTAAAATTTACTGTTTATCTTCCACTTTCTTTACACACAATTGTGATGGCAAACACCAACTCATTATTCAGATATTTTACACCCAACATTTTTCTCCCTTTACAAATAACCGGCTAGTTAAGTGCTATCACCTTAATCTTTGTCTCAAAAAATACACTATATATATATATATATATATACTATATATCTATATATATATATATATATATATATGATGAGGAGATGAGGAGAGAGAGAGAGAGAGAGAGAGAGAGAGAGAGATGACGAGAGAGAGAGAGAGACGAGGTCACCACCCCCTTATTTTTTCTCGTTTTTGATATCAACCACCAATACGATTTCAGTTATTCTTTTTCATGCTCTCTCTATTCTCATTGTTTTGTTTTTGATGGTCACTCTCATTCATCATTGCTGTAATAATTAACCATTACTTCTTTCTTCTCTTTCATATTTCCGGATTCGCCATTAGTATGGTAATGGTATTTTACAAGTTACACTATATATTATTACTATAGTAATTGTTTGTTGACTAGAATGCTATCTCTCTATCTCTCCTTCCCTCGCACCCACACGATCTTATAAACCTTGAATTTATTTTCCTCATTACATATTGGACGTCGTTATTATAAATCAACTCTATCTGTATGTTTCGAAAAACCAAATGCATTCATTACGTAGAGAGAGAGAGAGAGAGAGAGAGAGAGAGAAACATTATGTGCTGAAACTAACATTTTGCTTCCACATAATAAATACATTTAAAGGAGTTTACTTTATGATTTCTTCTCTCTCTCTCTCTCTCTCTCTCTCTCTCTCCTCTCTCTCTCTCACAAAAATCATTATAATAATAGTTCACCCATTATTCTTTTTTCCTTTCCGTTGCTCTTATACACTATTACTGTCGCAATGGTAGTTTACAAGCATATAAATTATTATTATATTATTAGTCTTTACCCGTACAATTTTCTCCTCTCAATCTCTAGTACATCAAAAGCAACCAAAACCATAATAATGAATGTTTAGCCTAACTTACATCCAATTTATTTTTATCTTACCATTGTGACAAAGGATTTCACTAATACTATCTGTCTATCTGAAACACACACACAAATCATTATCCCGATATTCTGCAGCATACTATATTTTTCCTCTGGTTATCATACGGATCATCTTCATCTTCCGTCTCAAAAAACTACATACATACATACATACATTTAATATATATATATAGATATATATATATATATATATATATATATAATACATATATACATATATACATATATAAAACGAACGAATTAGTGGCATTTTTTAATGCTTTCTATCTCTATCATAAAAGGCTATAAGGTTTTCGTAATGAGGAATGTTTACCGTTCACTTTTTATTTTACCAACTCTCACACGCAGACAAAATTCATTTAACAATTATTGCGATATTTATGCTTTACCATTATTTCCTATGTTTATAACTTTACCTAATTGTACAGTGAACTGCCATTACAAAAGTAAAAGTAGTTCACCGAATAATCTTTGTATCGGTCTGACACACACCCAAATCATTATGATGTAATGACAATTACACATCATCCTTTTTTTCCTAATACACAACATTTGTAAGTTTAATAATATATAATCATCGCTTTGTATTCTCCGTCTCTCTGTCTGATCACCACACACTATTTTTAAAAAAAAAAAGTATATATATATATATATATATATATATATATATATATATACTATATATATATATATATATATATATAATGAATACATTTTAGCCCTTCTCTATATATTTAAAAAATTTCATTTATGATGGTTTCTTTCTCCATCACTAACTCTTACAAACAATTACTGTAGTATCGGTAGTTTACTGAAATATACAGTAAACTACTATTACCGAGCAAAGTAATTATAGTTTACGTATACTTAACCCGTCCCCCCCCCCCCCCTCTCTCTCTCTCTCTCGCTCTCTCTCTCTCTCTCTCTCTCTCTCTCTCTCTCTCATAAAACGCATAAGTCACAATTATGATATA
>NC_061104.1:30602720-30625220 GCF_015104395.2 Macrobrachium nipponense
TATAAATTCATTATATATTCCCTTAGTAGACTATTCTAGCCTATTAAACTAGCGATCTAAAAGGTTAGAGTATGGAAATTAAATATATTACAATTAACAAGAATGAACATAACAAAAGTAATATGAAAGCTGATGACAAAAACTTAGTGATGTTAGTGCTACAGGTGTCACAGTTTTAATAAATACCTCACAATTTTCACATGATAGAGGATGAACATTTTCTCAAGTACCTGTGGATTAAATAAAAATTAAAAAAAACTTTAAAAAACAGTAACAATACAAATAACTTACACAACATACTATTATATAAATATGGAACAACGGGAAATAAAAGAGTAATTACTCTGTATCCGGTCCAATAGTTAACTATAAATACAAGTCAACCTTCATAAATCTGTAGTTATAGACCTTACCGTATAGAAGACTTTACATAAGCTTGCTCGACGTCACACGGATCAGAGAAATACACAAACACCCTCCCTGTTTATAGGAGGATCAGTTTTAAATATATCCCAATATAAAAGGCTGACCTCCGGATTTCTTGACGTGAAATGCTGGACCAAAACACTAACGTCACATACTATGGAAGAAATGAAAAACCATTTATCACTAAGCTACAAAAACAAAAACCTGATTATAACAATTCACATCAATACAAAACAATTCCCATTAAGTAACAGTTTCAAGAGGGCATAAAGACGATACCTTAGTCACTATGAATAGACACCATAAAAATAGACATTATGTAGTAGAGCTTCCAATGTTCGAGAAATTAGGAGTGGGAGTGGAATACCCTTCTCACAACATCACTGACTTAGGCAATACGTTCAAACACCTAGGACCTAAGAAAAGTCATACAATGCCATCTACGGGCATGGTATCAATAGTTCGAAAATAAAATAAGCACTTAAAAAAACATCAAATTTCCCTTACAAACCCCCTTCACAGATTTTGATAATATTAAAAGAAGTAGAAAATGGAATTTTTTAAAGACAATTTCTACCTGATTCTTACAATCTACTTAATACATCTACACCATAATTTTAGAAACCTGGAACATCTACAGCCCTGTCCTTGTAGGGATAAAGTGTCAATTCCATCTTGATATTCTGCCATTCTTGACTTTGAAAGACTCAAGATATAACAGAGGCCTGTGGTCGGTCTCCAAGACGAAACAAAAGGCTTGCCAAATAGATAATATCGAAGTTGATTATCTCCAAACAATATAGCATGTGCTTCACACACTATTGCAGAGTACTTTCGTTCAGAGCATGCCGGTATTTTGCTAGCATAAGCCACAGGAAGGGAGGTCTCACCATGTTACTGGAACAGCACCACCCAGACCTGTAGAACAAGCGTTCTAGTGCAAGCAAATACTTTTCTAGGTCAAAGAAACTATTAATGACGACAGTGAAGTTCTCCATGTTACATATTACACTCTTGGGAACAAGAGCAACGTGAAATATAAGAAAAATTGGCTAAGATCACATTCGAAATAATCTAGTGACCTGACCTAGGGCTGCCCTAATTCCCTTCACAGCTGCTACTGAGAAACCTTTGTCCACTCTCAGGTGTACCAGGAATTCTGCAGAGGCTTGAGACCCTTCTCTCAGCACCAGACGGCAAACGTGGCCCATTTAACCTGGTAAACGGCAGCATATGACTTCCTTAAGCACCCCAACATCTGCGAGGCTCATCTTTGATAGTAGCCTTCCTTGCTCAAAATCGCTCGATAGTCTCCACCCGGGAAGGAATAGAGCTGGAGACCTTCGTGGAACCTATCCAAGTGGGGCTGCTTTAGAATGTACAGCATGAGGGGCAACCTCCAGCGGATCTCTGCTAGGAGTGGAGGTCTGAGAACCAATCTCTGTCCGCACACATGGGGACACCAACGTCATTTGGGCACATTTTCACCTTATCAATTGGTATAGCACTTGCCTTTCACCTAGAAGGGCGGGGAACAGATACAAATCCAGACCATCCAACGACTGCTGGAATTCATCCTCCCAGACCCCAGTGCAGGGTAGAGCACTGGGGAGCAGAACACCGGGAGTTTTGTGTTTAGCCTCGTGGCCAGGGCATGCAGTACGGTACGGTTCGGTACGATATTACGGTACAGTACGGTTTTTTTGGGGGGATGTAAGTACGGTTCGATATTTTCCTTCGAGTTAGGTACGGTACGAAAGTACAATTTTTTTTTTTCGTACTTAATCGTACCAAATTCAGATAAGTGTCGCAAGTAGTCAAGCCCCGCTGCCCAACCTCCCAGAGTCACACACCTGGTTGACCGCCCAAGTCAACCAGGTGTGTGACCATAAAGGATTAGCAGTGGTCTTTGAGTTGAGGACTGAGTTCGATAAGCGCTTGGTTGGTGTGAAGTTAGATCTCTGCACCCGACGTGGGCGTCATTTCCTTGGGTGAACGTGCAGTCTGATATCAATGGCAAGTTGACTGACATTCACTTGGTAGCTAAAAGTGTTACATCAGTAAGGTGCGCTTTACACACCATGCAACTGTGTGTGCATGATGTTCTGAAAACAGAGTGTAAAACATATCTTATGTAGGGTGCGGGAAAGTGGTGAACAAGACGCATACACAAAATATGCGCTCAATATTCAAGAACAGCTCCATATCACTTCCAAAACTAGACTGTGAAACAAGATGGGGCTCAACGTATGATATGTTGGACATGTGGCCCCTTGCAAAAAAAGTTTATTCTTGAACCAAATTGGCCTAGACTAATGAATCTTTACTTATTTTAGATGAAGATTGGGAGAAAATAAGTGACATAACAGCAGCTCTGAAACCACTCCTTGAGGCTACATGTGCACAGATGAAAAATCTCACAGCTGGAGAATTCCTTGCTCACTGGGTTAAGTGCAAAGTTGTTTTGTAAAGAAGCAAGCAATGCAGTCACAGCACCACTTCTCTTTCAAGCCATGGAAAAATGGCAAGATTCTCTGCTAAGAAACCCTGCTTTCCTATGTGCTGTGTATCTTGACAGAAGATATAATGTTCTCCTCGAAGAACAGAAGGAACTTAGTCAAATGCATCTTGGACTCTGGAAAAAAATTAAACAAGTCTATTTCTTCTACTAGTACTATGTCGTCAGTCTCAATGCTGGCAAAAGCTATTCATTCACGAGCGGCGATAGTGATGGTGAAGGGGAATCAGCACTTGTGTCAGTAGATATTGTAGAGCAATTACTCAAGAGTCCGTGATGTAAGCAGAGCAACTGATACCGCAAGCAAAGAGAGTGAAGTGGCTGAGCATATCAAAATGTTCGCCAAAGCTTCACGTATCAGTAAAATTGATATATTGTGTATTATATCTGCGTCACAACATCTGGGTAATTGACACCGAAATAAATTAAATATAAAAAAAATTAAATTTTTGATAAATTTCATATAAAAATCTATAAATATATTATATAAAAATTTTGTTCATATATAAAAGTTCTTACATAGACAATCTCTGTATAATTTAAATTTGGTTAAGGAAGCCAGCCTCCTCATAAAAAATATATAACTGCTCTATATTACAATCCTTTCCAAGAATTGTAGCTAGGATAAAATTACCTACTCTGTCACGACCCCAAGACATGAACCTATGTCTCAAATTCCCAAGTCTGGGACATTCAACCAGCAAATGTCTCACAGTCAAGGGCACAGTACAGTTCTCGCAAAACGGAGGATTTTCACGAGACATCAAGAACCCATGGGTGAGTCTTGTATGTCCAATCCTCAATCTGCACAACATCGTTTCTTGTCTCCTTGGCATATATGGATATGACCAAGGAGACACTGAAGACGTGATACTACGCATTTTTTGATTGTTTAAAATATCCTCCCACTGGGACTGCCAACATTTTTTAATTCTCTGACCTACTAGAGGATACAAATCCCGATATGGTAGTAGGCATCTTGTGGGTTCTGGGGAGCTGACCGCAGACTTTGCAAGTTGGTCAACTTTCTCATTCCCAGCCACCCCAACATGAGAAAGGCACCCAACAGAACTTTATTTCTTTCCCTCTTCTTTTTAGTAAAAGCAGCCATTCCAATATATCTAAAATCAGAGGGTTTAAAGGGTTAAAAGATTCCAGTGACTGAAGAACACTTCTTGAGTCACAATATATGATAAAATTACTTTCATTCCAAATTAAACTTCCTTTAAAGCCTTTAAAATTCCATATAACTCTGCTGTAAAATTGATGCAACAGATGATAACCTGCCATCCTCTTCTACATCAGGGAAGACTACACCAAAGCCGACGCCAGCATCTGACTTTGAGCCGTCCGTGAAAACTGCAGTGGATCGTCATGTTGCAAGGAATGTTCTAAAAATATTGACCGCCGTGGCCTCACTGGACAATTCTGTTTTGGTAAAATTGAAATATCTGCAGAATTTTACCTCTGGGAAGTTCCAGGGGAGACTAACTGAATATTTTGCTGGTAAAATCTCGACCCTTGGCATGTTTAATTCACGAACAATGGTACTGACTCTAAAAGCGAATGGATGAGGTTGCTTGGGGTGATTTTCATAAAATTGCCAATGCCTTTCATTTCTCATACAAATGCTGGTTAAAGACCTAGGTAGCCTCTGGAATCTATACCAGCTCCGAACCAGCAGGACGCTTGTAACGAAGATCCAGTGGCACTCATCAGCATCTACAAGCATGCTCTCGGTGGGAGATGATTTAAATGCTCCAGTACACAACCGTATTCCTCCATGATGAATTGAGTTGAGGCATTTTAAAGGCTATTTGCGGCTTTGCAGAAGTATACACCTCACACCCGTAACTTAATTTTGAAAAGGACCAAGGCTTTATATAATCTCAACATCTGAGTTCGGTCTGCACCCACGAACGAATGTGAGACACGACTTTCAGCAAATTCATTGCTTTTAAGCATTTTGCCTTAATATATTTCAGATGTGGAAATCCAGGTCAGCTTGCTATCAAAAATCAAGCCAAGAAACCTTGTTCACCAACACATGGAATTCTCTGCCTATGAATGAATAGATCTGGATCAGGGTGGATTCCCTTATACGACAAAAGTGCATAGTTACAGTTTTACTGGCGGAAAATCTAAAACCATTAACCTCAGCCCATTTATTATATTATCAATGCAGAGCTGAAGGCGGCGTTCAGCCACTGCCATCCTTTATGCTGCAAAGGAAATCGATAGGTCATCAACAAAAAGGGTATATGTTATATCTGGGGGAATTATTTTAGAAACCCCATTGATTACCAAGGCAAACAAGGTTACACTTAAAACACTTCCCTGTGGTACTCCTTCTTCCTGATTGAATACATCTGACATTATTGCTCCAACCTGAACCTGAAATATCCTATTTTTTAAAAAAGCCTTAATAAACAGGGGCAAATTGCCTCTCAGGTTACATTCATAAAGGACCCTCAAAATGCCATATCTCCATGTTGTATCATAAGCCTTCTCTAGATCAAAGAAAAGACGTATCAGTAAAAATGAGTGTATTTTCCAGTGGTGGCGTTATCAACAAGAAAGTGCACTAAAAAATCTTGCTGAAGTAGCAGTTGCTCAGCAAGTTACTCAAGCGAGCGTTAGAGCGCACATTCTCTGGTGCGCTATATTCTTAATGAATTAAAGTCTAGGTCTAAAAGAGGATATTGTTGACGGCTGTAATGCTATTACGCTGCAACACATAAAACTGTATGAATGGCTAATACTGTATAACTGAACATTTTCCTTTTGTAACGTTAGCAAAAATAAAATTATATTAGATCATTAATGTATTACATAACACCAATCTTCTTGAAGTGGCAGTGGTAGTAGTAGTAGTAGTAAAAGTGCCCTATTATGTCTATATGAACTGAAAAAAAAAAAAAAAAAAAGAAAAAGAAAGGGAGGTACGGAAACAGTACAAAATCACGGTACGATAAAATATCATACTAGTATGGTACAGTATGAATTTTAGGTACTGTGCGAAATTATGGTACGGTAAAAATGCGTGGTACGAATTATGAAAAAATAAATCGAACCGTACCGTACTACATGCCCTGCTCGTGGCAAACAGGTCCAGGGAGGGGGATTCCCACATCCAGAACAGCTCCGCTGCCACCTCTGACCCTACTGCTTAATCCATCTGCGATCATGTTCTGCTTCTCCAGCAAGGACCAGATCTATGATTATAAAGCCTCCCCCTAGCCCGGGTCCAGGGGTTGGAAGGACCTTGAACCTGGAACCTCCGTCAGGGGGGCTCAACATCCAGTTCTGGCCCTCAGGACCTGCACTGTCCAAGGTTCAGCTTTGAGATCCTCACAGTTCTGCCAATGATATAAGAGGAAACCCTTCACCCATGGTGTAAGAGAGAAAAGGAGCCTCTGGTCCTATCTACTGCCGTCCTGTGGAAATGCCCATTCCGAGCACTAAATGAGGCAGAAGGGCTGGGTCTGAAGGAGGCCAAAGAGGACAAGAGCCATGGGACGAGGTCGCTCGCTCTCTCTCCATTTGGAAATTGGTTCCAGGTTCGAGGAAGAGGGCTGGGCTCCATGCATGCTCTGGGCAGGGCTCTCAGTTTTAGAGAAATTTCTCTAGATTGAGAATCTGGGTCCATTTGAAGAAATTTTTAGAGATGAGCATATTTCAGAGAAAAATTAGAGAAATCTGATGAGAAATAACCTAATATCTTTGAAGATTTTTCATTGAATTTAGAGAAAATTTAAAAGAAATAGTAAAAATAAAAAAAAATTAAAAATAAACAAATGGATAAAAAGTTCAAAATAAGTCATAATGCGAACCTGTCAAATTCCAATGCAATTTTGAGTTTCTCTCACTAAGTCTTATGGTTCCTCTCCAACCACCCCACCCCATCCCCTCTCTTTTCCGGGCCCCCGCCAGACAGTCGCCACTAGCCGCCACAGTGCCACCCCAGCCAGGCAAGGAGTCAACTCGACGATGACCAACGGTCACTGTTTAACCGTTATAGTGCCAGAGCTCTCTGTGTCAGTGTGTGAGAAAGAACACAAATTTTAAAGAATTTCAGCTTCTGTGAGTTGTGACTTGCTTTTGGCCTTTTGCATGAATTGCTGACTTATATTCTTGTGATTTCCATTCGTTCCCATCACTGTAGTCTTTGGTGTAACTGTCATTATTTTACAAAAGGGAATGTTGGAAATATGTACAGTGTGTGTATGTATATATATATATGTATATATATATATATATATATATATATATATATATATATATATATATATATAATATATATATATATTGTCATGATAGGGATCAAAACATGTGTAGGACTAAGTCTAAATGAATATGCCTGTGGTTATTGGTTCCTACTTTGTAGACTAACTAGAAATATTTGTAAGTAAATTAAATTTTACAGACTAGGGTCCTGCAAAAATTCACCATTCAAGGGAGCCACAAGCATATATAAAAATTAGAAATAGAGAATCGATTCCTTACCTGAAAGCATTTGCTACAACAGCAAGCTACAGGAATCGTGAATTTTATTTTCCTTTTCTGTTTTCTCACAATTATTGCCGTATAAAGGTGAAATCATAGATGTATGCTTCTGGGCAGATGTGACACTTACATAGCCTACAGTCAAGATATTCTCTCTCTCTCTCTACTTTTGAGGTGGATGCTGCATATAGCATAGGTCAACTAATGCTCTTTTTTTTTTTCATTTATAGGGTTGAGTGCCAAGTTATGGGAGTATTTTGATCATGGCTAGTGCAAATGTAAGCAGCCAAAGGAAAGGAAGTGATGACTCCATGTCAGACCATTCAGATAATGAGCCAGTTGATCCACAGTCACCAAAGAAGAAGCTGAAACTTGCTACAAGCAATGTTTCGCTCTGAATGGTTACAATTGCATCAGTTTAAAGGGTGGCTAAAAGCCCACCCCTGCTCCAGGCAAATCTAACCCTATGTGTATTGTGTGTGCTTCACCTTTGCACTGTGCAAAGATCAGTATTGAGAGGCATGCAAAAAGTGCAGCACATATTAAATCATGGAAAACTTCTCAAGACACGAGTAGTGTTAAGGAGTGTTTTCAAAAACAACAACAACCTAGTGCCTATAAAATGCTAACTGAGGGTCGCATTGCTTCTTTTATTGCGGAAAACAACCTGCCTTTTTCTTTGTCTAAGTCTCTAGTTGATTTGATAAAAGCCACTTGTCCAAACAACTCTGCGGAGAATAACATGCTACACGAGTTAAAAATGTCTGCCACTAAATGTACGAATATAATTCGTCAGGGTCTCGGGTTCAGATTTTCAAAGGAACTGATAGATCGTCTTAAAGTCAAGTTCCGTATAATACCTGATGAGATACTGATGTCAGTAGTGACAAACAACTTGCAATATGTGTGTATACTTTGATTATGAAAAATTTGAAAGTGTTGAGCTTAATTCATTTTTTTGATATGGTTAATGTTCATAAGTGTGATTCGGTTTCTTTGTATGAAGCTATAAAAAAATGTTTTGAAGATAAAAGCATACCTCTGATTAACATAATTGGGTTCTCATCAGACACTTGCAATGTCATGTTTGGTGAAACACTCAGTGTGGTGGCCCTTATGAAATCTGAATTTCCTAATATTACATTTGTCAAATGCAACTGTCATATGATTCATCTTTGTATGTCCCATGCTTGTCTCAAACTTTCTACTTCTCTAGAAGATTTATGTAGGAATGTGTTTAATCATTTTAGCAGATCTAGCCTCAGACAGCATGATCTGGAGGAATTTCAGAAATTTCTTGATATTTCACCTCATAAGATGTTAGCTCCAGGACAGACCCGTTGGTTATCCCTGGAAGCATGTGTTGCTCGTTTACTCGAGCAATGGGATGCTTTAGTTCTTTATTTTACAGCTTT
Organism: Macrobrachium nipponense; assembly: GCF_015104395.2. Classification (NCBI taxonomy): domain Eukaryota; kingdom Metazoa; phylum Arthropoda; class Malacostraca; order Decapoda; family Palaemonidae; genus Macrobrachium; species Macrobrachium nipponense. The sequence continues at coordinate 30,611,586 of NC_061104.1, forward strand.
GGTTGATGAAAAAAGGGACCCCTCATATACTACTGAAAGTATCCTTAAGAGCTTGAAAAATGCGTTCATAAAAGCTCAACTACAATTTTTACAGGTTCAATTACGACGTGCAAACGAGTTTAATACAATGTTTCAGAGCAATAAACCTGTACTGCTTTATCTTCATGACCAAGTTAAGAAATTATTGACAGATATTATGAGTGACTTCATTCAAATAAGCTGTGTTCGTGAATGTGATCCATTCACACTTGATGTGTATAACACAAGATACCATGTACCTATTAGTCAGATTTATCTTGGCATAAATGCCACTGATACACTGTCAGATTCTGCTGTGAGTAAAGACCGTGAAGGTATGACAAAGTTTAAGAAGGGTTGCCAAGAATTTCTTCTGGAACTTATTAATCAAATAAGGAGAATATTTAAAACGGAGTCCTTTAAGATCTTGGATTTTTTAATTCCAGAGTATGCCTTAAATTTAAAGCCATCAAGCCTAAACGAATCTGGTTCAAATCTTTTCCTGTCTTAAATGATTTATGTGACAAGGAAGAAGTTGATTTGGAGTGGAGGCACCTTGCTCTTCATGGAGGTATTATGAATGGGGAGGATGCTGCAGAATTTTGGAAGCAGCAGCTTAGTGTGAAAAAAATTAATGGCCAGATGAAGTATCCCAACCTAAGTAAAGTAGTCGGGTATTGCTTGGCATTGCCAAATTCAAATGCAGCAGTCGAAAGACTTTTCAGTCATGTACGCCTGATTAAAACAGATGTCAGAAATTCCTTGAAGAGTTCAAGTCTCAACAGTCTCCTTCATGTAAAAAATGGCTTAAAGATTGCGGGCATATCAGCTCATGAGCTAATTTTAGATGACCGTTTAAAATACGCAATGAGTGGGGTCAAAAGTGATGCCACGGATGATGAATGTAAAAACATATTGAAAGAGAAATTCAGGGAGTAATAATTATTGAATGATCAGAAAGAATTTGAGATTTTTATTGATAATAATAAACCCCAATTATTAACTTTTCAATAACTAATACTCCTAATTTGGATTTCTTGGTGATTTTTTTCCCTTTATGAACTAAATGAAGTTCTTATTATTTTCTTTATTTACTTACTATAAAAAATGAAGCTAGTTTTTCTTGAAGTACATTTGTTTTTTTTTTTTTTTTTTTACTAAATGAAGCATTAATTTGATTTAATTGGATTTTGTTTAACCTAATATGGCTTATATGATGCATTTGTCATATATCGCTAGCACTGCTTAGCAGAATTATATATATAATATATATATATATATCTATATTATATATATATATATATGTATGTATGTGTGTGTGTTTATATATATTATATATATATATATATTATATATATATATTATATATATATATGTGTGTGTATATATATATATATATATATATATATATATATCACATATATATATAGTGTGTGTATATATATATATATATATATATATATATATATGTTATATGTGTGTGTATGTGATATCACCATAGGAGTAAAAGCATTAGAATTTGTCATGAATTAATTTCAGGACCAATATTAATGCATTTTTCATCTGGAGAAATAAGAAGAGATTTAGAGAAAATTTTCAAGCTGGTCTAGAGAAATTCACTGAAAGAGAACTGAGGCCAGGACTGCGACCCTCCTCCAAAGCTCCAGTGGTCCTCTGGTAATGGACTGGGTGGTGAGGAAGGTCATTGACCTCCAACCAGACAGGACCAACTCCTTCAACTGAGCCAGGTCAACCTCATCCATCAGGTCCCTCCAAAGGGCATGGACAGCAACGTTAAGGCGTGTCAGGCTCCATGATAGGACAGACACACACACACACACACACACACACACACACGGGACAGCAGACCCTCGCACACAAGGGAAACAAACAAAGGAAATAGGGCCGGCACAAGAACGACAAGCTGACGAGTTCACACAGGTCAGCAACAAGGAAGGCACAGAGGTCTGAAGTCGAGTGCTAATAGCCTTGATCGTAGAGTGTGGAAAGGGAAACCGGATTATTATTTTTTTTTTTTTTTTTTTTTTTTTTGGGGGGGTGGGGGGGGGGGTTAGATACCAGATTAACATCCAAGTCTCTCCTATTAAGTAGTTCAAGGTAAGTATACAATGTCGGAACAAACCTCAATTACATTCTGGTGTCATACCATCGCTCCTACCCAATTTCCCTTACATATTTTTCCTCTGTATCCCACGTAAGATATAGTATTCCCAAAATCAAAGAGAGCGAGGCTTTAAGAAAAAAATTAAAAACTGCAATGGCGGACAGCATTGCACTCATAATCTATTCAAGGAAGAGAAATCTTTCAAAAAACATACAATACCTCATATAAAAAAAAAATTACTTTCTAAATTATCCACAGTATACCCACACCCTCTCTAATAAGCCAACCACTTTTCTTGATGTTTGATTCAGTCCATATTTTATATGCCTCAGAAATAATTTATTTGGAAAAAGATAGTAATGAGAAAACAATGAGATTTACAAAGTTTTCTTTTACAGGCCATTATGAAAATTATATTGAAATATATTATGCCTCATGAAACATTCATATGGTTTAACACACAAAGCTTTGTGGCCGTCAAATTATGAAATGCAAACGTTAATAATTAAGCATTTCATACTTCTGGGGAGAAGATAAGGAATGTGAAGACAAAGTTCAAAGGTAAAAGACTGAATAATACGTATGCCACACCCCTAACTAATGAAGATGAATATAAAAAATACGAATTTCTCAAAATCTTGACTTATGGCTCCAAATTTGTAATGATATGAAAAACAGGTAAAGGAACCCTAAACAAGAGAGACGTTCACAGCTTAAAATATATCTTTCAGGAAAATTCCAAACTGTTAACTTGGAAGCATGATATAGTAAATATCGTCAAATGTCTGGAAATAATTAGAATTTATCTGTAAGGACGACTTTCGAGTATGAAAAAAAAAAACAATGATTTCCTTGCTATAACAAGAGTTATCTTTGGATGGAAAGCCTGTTACATTATCTCAGTTTGATGGGATTAATTGCGATAAAATGAAACAAAAATGTGCAGGAAAAATTGGCTATAGATGTAAAAGATATGAAAAAAACAACTGAATGCGATTCTTTATTGTTTTCACTTGTCTCCGGGAGGAAAGGATAAGGCTCAGCGCGAACACAGACTCTTCCTCTTACAGTCACAGGCCATTGACCAGGCCTTTAACATATAGGTGGCAAGCAAGACCTACCGCACAAAACATGTACATCGGATGTCGACATTACAAAGTCCAAAACTTATATTTCTCCACTGTCAATGCCTTCAGTACTTACTGGCCATAGAACTATAGTCAATGCCTTCAGTACTTACTGGCCATAGAACTATAAACATGGAATGGACACATGCATATAAATGTATCGACGCTGATTGTCACTGAGCAGAGCCATGGGAAAGGGTGGAGATGACGCTGGAATTAAGCTTTTAAAGCATAATCTTGCAGACGCTTTTTTCACTCCGTCGTCCTTAATTTTCCACAGACTCATATAGGCTCATTTGAAAACTCGTAAAAGTCCCTTTAAAATGCATATAATCATGCATGTAGAAAATACAGGGCCGCAGTGTTTTAAGCAAAAAATATCCATATACTAATTTTACCTGGGTACGCTTTTTTACTCTACTATTCTATTTAATATAAATTTTAATAAATTTATCATAGGTTAAAAGCTCTTCAATGCACTTTCCAATGAATCCTATAATCACGCATGCCATGTTCCGAGACTAATGATATCATGTCTTTGCCATGGGATTGTGTAATAAATTTTACCACTAAAGATACAATGTAGTTTGTACAGTTAATGGCAAAGCACTGACTGCGTTTTTTGGTGTCATTACAACTCTACTTCATTGGCACAATAAGAAAGCTCTCGCTCTCTCCACCCTTTGCAATGGCAGCATGCTCCTCACAGCGATTTCGCACATGTCCACTCCATGATATAGTTCCATGGTGCCACCGCTTCAGCCAACCAACCATATTTTCTGGATCAAAAGGATGCTACCCAGATTTAGTTCACCTGACCAGGATTGAGCAAAGTGCCACTCACTAGAGTGGCATTAGCTCCAAATTTCAAGAGGTTGGGGGACCAACTCTGCTCACAATCACTATTAATTTGGAGGAGGCTTTTCTGACTTAGCTAGTTCAGAGACCACAAATCAAGACTACTCACATAGAAATCTCATCTGTATCCTCTTTCACAATGTCATATCCTCTTTCACAATGTCACCTGCCATCTCGGCACATAATTCCTCATGCTACTTTTCCACAGTTCAGGTTTGGCGAGTAGTCTACAGCTGCAACAAATTTCTTTCTTTATATCCCATTATATTAATAAGATAAATAAATAAGTGTGTGTGTGTGTGTGTGTGTGTGTGTGTGTGTGTGTGTGTGTGTGTGTGTGTGTGTGTGTGTGTGTGTGTGTGTCACCACAAGTTATTACTTCCATACTATGGCTAAAATACTATTCGATTGACTATAGGAGTTGGAATGCACTGAAGTAGGCAGTTCGGTTAGCACGCCTATTCTTTTTTGGATGCACTCTTAGTTATGATTCTTACAGATTGCCAATATCCTCTTTTATACATTCCAAACGTAGAACCGACATACAATATTTTACAGAAATGGAAAATATATATATAAAATTAGGAAAACTGGGAACATAGTTTTGTAACTGAATGGTTTAATCCAAAATCGCGATAAAGAAATTGGAGTCCAGCAGTAAGGAGAATAACTAAGCATCTATTTCAGAAAAAGGAAATTTCCGAAGAACAACAAAGATCTTTCTTCACAATGCACAACAATAACGTAAATGCCAAAGATATAGCCAGTATATTTGGTGTAAACAAATGCACTGTTACTAGGTGGATTCAGTGTCATAGAAAAACACAGAAGATTAAGGCAAACCGAGGTTAGGACAATCACCCTTCACCACAGATGACGAAGATAACAAAATAGTTGAAGCAGCCAATAATCAAGGTGTAGCTATTAAACACCAAATTGGGTGTATGCTGGGTGCAGGTAATGAGGAAAAGACTGCACGCTTCAGGCATACACCAATGAGCACCTGCTATCAAGCCTAGATTATCTCAAGCACATATAGATGGCGGTTGGGTTTTGCTGTAGAATACTATGCTGCTGATGCAGAGTTCTGGAGCAAAGTCATTTTTTGTAATGAAAAATCATTTTCAACAGATAATCATGGAAGAGCACATAACTGGTGTTTGAACAACTCAAGGTAACAAATCTTGACTGTTAAGGTAGAAAGAATAAATTCAAGTCCTCTTTATATTACTTACATACAATTATTAAATAATAGGCCTAGGCCTACAGCTCAAGAATAATTTCTCAGAACTAAATTCAGCCATCAGTTATGTATATAATCTATATTTTACATACATTTGTGTTTGTATTTTCATTGCAATGGATAATTCCTCAGTCACAACAGTAGCACCGCGTTAAGAACTGGTTTCGAGGCACCCAGAAGTCGTGTAAGTATTAACGGACCTGCAAAATCCCCAGACCTTGATCCAACTGAAAATCTTTGGTCACTCATGGTCACGAGTTGGCATGAACGCCAAATTAAGACGAAAGATGCCTTAATAACAAATGCCATATGAAATCTTAGGAGTCACTTACGCCTAGAAGGGATAGTACCTTATGTGAGACCCTAGTGAAGTCGATGCCTAGACGACTGAACAGGGTTATACAAAATATTAGGATGTACTGACATTGGCTTAAAAACAATATCAAAATAAATACTTTTTTTTTTTTTTATAAATAGAATATCTACAATGACTGTTGTTCTTCAATTATGTTGAAAATGATACATTCACTCATCATCTAATGATGCTCTTTATATATATTCAAATGGATTTGTTAAAAGTTCTATGTGTTTATACTTTTACTGTATGAAAGCTTTTAATGTTACTTTACAGTTCGACTTTCTACCCGCTGTCAATTATCTACTGTACCATTGTCGATGTTATTTATATATGTAATTATATAATTTAATTTGTTTTTTGTTTTTCTGTTTTACCTCACTATGCAAATATGAATACCTCACTATGGAAATGTGAATACTTCTCGTTTAAGGAATGAATAATTCACACCAAACAGGACAAGTCTTATGATTAATTATATACTTGTATAAAGACTATAAAAGAAAATATCATTGGTATGACAATGTAATACCACATGAAAGCTTATGAACAAAAAAATACGTAAATTATATGATACTCCCTTTACACGGAGCAGGTGAAGATTAGTAGGCCTGCCTAGCCACACATTTTCAAGTTATTATTCATCTTTATATATTTTTTCATACGATAAATATACAAAATGTAAGTAATGAATAGATTTGTTTACCACTCTGCATTCCAAAACATATGCAAATTCTCTGTGAAAAAACAAAAACGGTCTTCAGATCCCGCCAAATTATGTAGGCTGAAGCTCACAAAAATAACAGATTAATATTAATTTGCTACTTACTGAGAAACTGTCACCAGGGAACATCATCCGTGAATTGAATGACTGTTTATGTACCCGCACAACCAGGTAAATAGTTGCCAAATAACTCTTGCTAAATATCCTGGCTATAATCCTTATTGCCAAAACATTAAGGCATCTGATGCAATATTTTATAAGGAATTGTAGAAGTGTATGAACCACAGCAATTCTACCATGAAACAACAAGTCACAATACCTCTTCCTAAAAAACATACATACATACACATCAAGGCTTTAACTCCATTGTATTCAACCCACCATAAAATATCCTCCAGTATCTGGATAAGTACTTCATCATACACCCTTCATCTTTAGTAACAAGGAATACCACTAAAGTTTTAAGGTGAACATAGAGGTTAAGCTCAAGCAACATATACCCTCAAAGACCTAAAATGATATACCTTCCCTACAACTCCTCATCCTCACCTTACCAGTTCTGCTGGAATAGTGGCGATACCCTCTGAGCAGTGCCCAGTGACGGTTGACAAAGTAAAGTAGCCTGAGTGACTGCATAATGGATCACAAACAACAACTCCCAAGTGAACACCATGAAATTTCTCCATATTACACGCTACACTCTTGGGGACAATACCAATAAAAAAAATACTCTAAGAGTTTCTAAAAAAGATTATGTTCAAGGGCCTAGACCTCCGAAAAACAAATACGTCTGAGGTCAACAAAAGTCCAAAAATAAATTCCTTCCTGTCAATATCATAAACTACACCAAATTATGTGTATCACAAGTGTGTTGCCCCATTTGCAACTAAACTTGACAAAGACAGGGCCAACTGCTACCAACAAGTCAGCAATAGCTCCAATTGTACAAGTAACCATTTTTTTTTTCTTTTTTTTTTTTCCGGAGTTCCCGTCTACATGTCTGATTCATAGGTGGCAGCTCACTGGCCCAAGTATGGATTGAACCTGAAAGAACCTACACAGGATGCCCACCACTTATAGGCTTTAACCATGTCACCCTGGCCAAAATCGTGTTAATATCAAAGGAAACTAGCAAAACCACCGCCATTATCAAGCAAAACTCAACTCCTTCCCCCTCCACCTCTTTCATTCCTAAATCCTCCACCAACCCTTAATATTTCCTTATCTTCATCCCTTTCTTTCCCCCAAACGCCCGCATACCTCTAAAGCACTATCATCTACCACCCAGTACGCCTCTTACTCAAAAGTATTTGTACAAATTCTATAGAGGTGTTAAATTAACAAACATCTACTTCTTTATCCCTTATTTTCCAGAACCCCCCCCCCCCCCCCCCCCCCCCCCCCCCCCACCCCCCCCCCACACACACACAAAACAAACTTCATCAATAGCATAAACCACGAATAAAAAGACAAAGGCCAACATGGAACATTCCATAGTCTAATAAATATTCCGCCCAGTCAAATTTTTATTTTTCTGGCCAACCACCGATGTTCAAGAACAATTATTCTAATGCCAAAGTTTTTTCAAGAGATTCACTTATTGCCAGGGATGTGCCAAGTATGGGTATTAGTATTACCTCTAGTTTTTGGAGTATCAGTGAATTTCTGGCCGATACCAGGAAATACATTTGTGTAGGAATTTAAATCCCTTCTAGGCTTCCGAAAGTGCACGGTAGTCCCCAGTTTCACAGTGGTTACGTTTTTGAGATGCGGTCTTGAGCCGAAACATCAACGAAAATCATCAAAAATCCTAAAGGAAACCATACTTAAATGCTTTACTTTTAAAATCTATATAACCTGCATTTTGATCGTGTTTTTTTTTTTTCTTTCCATAAAAAAATTCATATATTGATTATTTTGCCTTTTCAGAGTACTATCTCTGCCGCCATATCAGCGTCGTAACCATGGAACATCCATCATAAAAATAAAAATATTTTCAGAAGAATATAAGTAAAATGTGTCGGAAGCTGAAACAGTCGTAAAGGTATTTACTTCCTCATGGACGCTTCCTCTACAGGTGTGGGTGTTGTTCCATTACCATGGTGATACACCTATGCCTGTCGATTATCCTAGCAAAATTCCAGTTGACTGAACGAAAGTAGTGCGCAATACTATGAAGCACATTCTATATTGATTGTAGATGATAAATTTCGACATTATCGACTTCCCAAGCCTTTCGTCTTGAACACCGACCATAGGCCTATGGTATATCCGAGCCTTCCAAAGCAAGATTGGCAGAACATCAAAGTGGGGTTTGACACTTTATCCCTACAAGGTCAGGGCTGTAGATATTCCAGGTTCCTATAATTACGGTGCAGATATATTAAGCAGATAGTAAGATTCTGGTAGAGGCTAGTCTTCAAAAAATTCCATTTCTACTTGTTTTATAATATTAAAATCTGTGATGGGGGTTTTGTAAGAGAAATTAAATTTTTGTTTAAATGCTTTGTTTATCGAATTAGGCATTGAATGAGTTTCCAAGATCCTTGGTGTAAGGCCTTGTTGCTCAAGTCAGGGTGTTGTGAGAAGGGTATTCCACATCCACTCCTAATTTCTCGTTCACGGTCATTGGAAGCTATTAAAAAAAAAAAAAACAACAACAACAACTTACTGAATACTACATATGCCCATTTTCAAAGGTAAGGGCGTTTGTGTATTCCCCTGATCCATATGCCGTCTTCCAAACAGATATAAAGTCTTCTGTATCTCGATGTAGTAGCATGAGGCTCTAACTAGAAGGTTATGAACGTTACTGTTCACTGCAGTAGTAAACTATTGGTACAGGACACAAGAGTAATTACTCATTTATTTAACATGGTTCCACCACCAGATTGGCATAATAGTATGTTTTGTAAATCAGTCGTATTGTGTAACGTGTAATTGCAATTAGGCTTTGTAAACTTGTTTTTCCGATGTGTTTTATAAAATTGTTTTTGTGGTGTGTTTTTAATCTATTTTTATTTGAACAACAGGTACTTGGGTATTCTCCATTCTCTATTCATGTGAAAATTGGTTCTAGAGTTATTCGTTAAAACGTGCCACCTGTAGCGTTAACATTATCACTAAGCATTGTCATCAGTTTCTATACTATTTTTATTTTTGTTCATTCTTGTTACTCTGTACTTTGCCTCTAATTGTTGGTTTAATTGTAATAATTTTGTGTTGTTTTTAATAGAATAAAAACATAATTTGCGCACACTTCCATACTCAATCCTTTTAGATAACCAGTACATCAGGTTATAAGATTCTGCTAATGGAATATCTTATTTATATACTAATTATATTATATATCTAATAATAAAATAATGTCAATGAGTTACATTATTATATAATATAATATATATATATATAATCATATCATATATATATATATATATATATATATATATATAAATTATGTAGTGTTGCTGGATTTCAATATTATCTACTTGTCAAAACTTTCGTATTAGAGACCGAGAAATAGGCTCTCTGGTATATTCTAAGTCTTTCAGAGGAAAGAAAGATGGACAGAACGTAAAAATATGTGTTGACACTTCAGCCCTACAAATTCAAAGTTGTAAATATTCAAAGTTCCTACAATCATTTGTTTAAAATAGTGTTTATACAAAAAACTTTTGATAGATATTCGAAGGTCCATTATAATTATCATCTTCAGTTAATCATTTAAAAGGTGCCACCTGTAGCTCTACCATTATCACCAGATTATCCAGTACTTTCGTTACATTTATTCTTGCTGTTTTGTAATTTGTTGTTAATTAATGGTTTAATTGCAAAAAAAAACAAAAAAAACAAATTAGTATAGTTTATAGAAGGCTGGTATAAATTTGTTCACTTCCATATCAAAATTCTGGGGATCACCAATACACCAGGCTAGTACAATCCAACAAGGGGTTTTTGGGGATTTTATTACATATGGGGCAGTATATTGGATTTCTGATTTGAAGCGGTTATGCGTTTTAAAACGAATAAAAGAAAATGCATTTACGCAGAAATAACCCCTACAGTGTTTACTTGGAATTAGGGAAAAAGGGGGGAGATACTCGTGTTTAGGCTGTGTACATCAAAACAGTGTTTGTATTTATTTCTACCAGTGAGCAGCACTCAGCCCAACAAATATATATATATATATATATATATATATATATATATATATATATATATATATATATATATATATATATATATATATATATATATATATATATATATATATATATATATATATATATATAGATATATATATAATATATATATAGATATATATATATAAATAACAAAATGTCATTAATTAGGGCTATTTTTTTCTTTTTTTTCTCACTATACGATCATTGACTATTGCAGTTTCTTTTACCATGCACCTCTCTCTCTCTCTCTCTCTCTCTCTTCTCTCATATACCACTTTTTTGTGACTATTAAACATTAACTTCTTTCTTTTCCATCTGCTCCAACAAAACTATTACCTATGGTAATGGTATAATTATATCATAATACAGTAACCACAATTAGCTATGTAATTATAGTTTACAATACAATCACTTCTCTCTCTCACACACATATATATAAAAGCACACGTCACTCTTATATTGATAAAATAATAGTGTACACTTTACCTCTGTCTCCTGTTATTTCCTAATAAAATATCTGTTCTTTGGTAAAATTACATTGTGTGTAATTCCCTGCTCTCTTTCTCTTTAAAAAAATAAATGAAAAAATTGTGACGAATGTTCAGCTTTTATTCCTTTATTTCCTACTTTTTTCCATTTACACAAACTTATCATAACGGATCATACATCACATTTATTACGATGCAGTTTCTGTTCTTTTTATCATATATTCTTGTTGTTACACAAATGGCAGTTGAAAAGTTATAAAGTACTGTCATTACCAAATAATGGTAGTTAACGGAATATCTCTCTCTCTCTTCATATAGTAAATATATATATACTATATAATATATGATTATATATTATATTATATATGAATAATAGATATATATTATAGTAGCTGACCTTATTTTTGTCTGGTTGTTGCGGAAAAGTGTGGAGTACTGTTCATTTAAAAATGCTTTTCTGTTTCCAGTAATAGAAATAATTGTATTAATTACATTCCTTTGAATAAACACACACACACAAAATCCATACATACAAATATCTTACTGAGAGAGAGAGAGAGAGAGAGAGAGAGAGTTTGGTGGAGGCAGGTTGCGCGAGATTGAAAGTGTTGATGTGCATGTTAATGATTTGAAGTTGGTGGTGGTGATGAAATTACTATTGTCAACTACCCGATAATTCATTGCAGACCTCAATAAAAACCGCCTTTTTAAAGAAAATAAGAGAAATCCGAAGGTAAAAACGAAGAAACGAATGAATTAATGAGGAATCTCGAATAAACAATAATAAAAATCAAGTAATTTCTGATACAAAATTTATGTCATAAGGGATTCATGGTTCCAAGTTAATCATGCGTCTGACACGCCTACTTGGAAGAAAAACCTGGATCGCTCGACGGAAAAAATTAAAGCAAAACATAAAACCCTCAAGCACAAAGGAAAATCTGACGGAATTGGTAAAAACGCAAATGTTAGATTTGAGTTTATAAACTCAGTAGTCAAATACGGACAGTGTTAAATTTAGTGCGCCTCGTTAGGTGCCCGTATCTCCACAGCACAATTTTTTTTTAATAATATATATATATATATATATATATATATATATATATATTATTTATTTATATATAAACACACTCACGCACACACACACACACATATATAAACAGATGGTCATAATTATCAAGGTATTTCTTACTGCTTGTTTTATGCTCTAATACCATCTGTATTAATACTGTAGTTTTTCCTTTATGATTCTCTCTCCCCCTCACCCTCTCACATCACTTATTGTCATAATTTACCATTTTTTCTCATTCACTCTTACACATTATTATTAGGGTATATTTTATAGGACTATACAGTAACCTACTATAAATACGTATACATTTCCCCTACTAAACACCATTTGGATAACAAATGTTTATTATCTAGTCTATCTACCTATCTCTCATACATAAAAGAACTATTGGATAGCACTGTTATTCACCTTTTAATCATTCTTCCTTACTATTATCAGGGGAACTGGAAGTTTATTGAATAATACAATAAAACTTTCATTGCAAAATAATGGTAGTTCAATATGAAAAATTATCTACCTCATATATATACAACCAAAACACGGGAATAATGAAGTCGGCATTAGTATGTATGAATATTGCTATACACCATAGTACTATGTATTTTGCTTAATACAGGAGGCTTTACTATATGCAGTGGTTGAAGAGAGCTTATTGTATATAGCAATATACATACATACTACTGCAGACTATCTTCTTTAAAATAAAATAGTGATATATATGTCACATAAAACGACATCATGTAGCAACAGATTACCCTAAATATCTTGTTTACTCTAATCACACATACTGAAAATTATTAGAGCGGTCGTAATTGATAATTACTATACTAACTTTATGTCTCTCTCTTTTCTATGTCACGGCAGCACATACAACAGACCCAATATGCATTCATACATACATTCATACACACACAAAATATAATTATAAATGAAACACCTCATGATTATTGCAACTAGTTCTTACATCCTAGTTTAGCCTTTTCGCACTAATATCTAAACGTAGTTACGGTACAAATATCTCTCCCTCCTCACTCTCTCTTCTCCTCCATCGCTCTCTCATCTCCCAGTCTTCTCTCATCTTCTCTCTCTCTCTCATCACAAACACGTTCTATTTTATATATTATATATATATATTATATATATAGATATATATATATAGTATATTTATATCTATATATATATATATATTATCATCTAATTTTTGTTGAAAATAATTGACCCTTTGTTTTCATTTTCTAATTCAGTCGCTCTTAGACACATTAATATTCTAATAGCAATTTCCGGTAAAACTACAACTACCAAAGTAATCAAACTATACCGAATAAAAATCTCTCTCGCTCCTACTCGCCTTCTAAACGTAAGAAAAAACACACCTTAGTTTGTTTTAAAATGATATACGTTCACCTCATCCCATTTTTCCCCAAAATTAATATGATTCAAA
>NC_061104.1:30627920-30630420 GCF_015104395.2 Macrobrachium nipponense
TGTACTGTGTGTTTAACCTACTTTAGGTTTGTAAAATATACTGTGGTAACACTCAAAAACAAAAACTCACAAATAATTAAATGTTACCTGAACCCCTTCCTTTGTAGGTCAAGCCTACACTTGTTGCCACAATGAGGGCAAAAGGCCGTGAACTTGACAGTACTTTACCAACCTTTCATACGGCCCCGAGTAATGGACAGAAGTCCTTATAATAAGGAAACCGTTAACACATGTACGGGGCTGAGTCGAGATAGTAATGGGCCCACTCCACCATCTGCTGGTTGATGAGAGAAGTGAGACACCGGCAAGTTTGTCAGTAGGATGAAGTGGGGTGGAGAGCTCAAAACAAGTAGGGGGGGGGGGGGGGTGGGGGGGGGGGGGACACGAACACTGTTCTTGTAATAGGTGGACATTATGGGAAATGAGGGAGGTCTCTTTGGGGGTAATTGAAATCGTACAAACATATCTTCTTTTATGTTTATGTAACCAAAGTTGTTGTGCATTATTATTAAAGTAAAAAATATTGCAATGAAATCTTACAGTAGGGACACACATTTCATAAGAGCTAATAATCCATACGTACATAAAAAATGTATATTATATATATATAATATATATATTATATATATATATATATATATATATATATATATATATATATTTATATATTTTTATACAGTTTTTTACATTTGATTTTTACACATCTGGTACTTCAAGTACAAGTGTAAGGCCAAAATTTAGTGAATAATAAATATAATATTATCAAGTTTTCAAGGATCAGCATGACCAGTTCAGGGGGTGATTAAACTTAACAAGAACTGTTGTGGACAATTGTAAAAATTATGTAACCTATCTTGTGGGCTAACCCCCCCCCCCCCCCATAACCCCCCTTAATGAGAGGCAATCTTACAAGTGTAACATATGTTGGGATAGTAACCTAACCTAGTAGAATGTGTTACCTGGTTGGGGAGGGTAACCCCACCCCCCCCTTAAAGGAAGGCAATTTTAGAAGTGTAACAAATAGGTTAGGATAGTAACCTAACCTAACCTAACCTAGTAGAAACTTGTTACATGACTAGGGGGGGGCAGCCCCCCACACACCCCTTAAAGGAAGGCAATTTTAGAAGTGTAACATATAGGTTAGGATAGTAACCTAACCAAGTCGAACATGTTACCTGACCGCGTCCCCAAAGTAAACCGCCCTCAAAGAAAAACAATCGTAGAAATTTAACATATAGGTTAGGATTCTAATCTAACCTAGTAGAATGTGTTACAAGAAAGGGGGGTCTCTCCCGTAACCCTCGTCCTTCATAAAGATAATATATGATTGTAAATATTATAAAAGTAAATGTCATCCAAGATGTTGTTAAGGGTCAGACAGGCATGTAAAGGTGAATATAAAAAAAAGAAGGGTGAAAAAATGCATGTGTAAATTGGAATGTCTGTAAAATGAAAAGATGTAATACCAGTTTCACGAAAATTGTAATACCATCAATTTCACGTCCTTGACAGAAAGGTCTCGAAACGTCCTAAAATCTCCTCCTAATCCCACCCCTCAGGAGACTTTCAGGGCAACATTATGAAGTGAGAACAAGTCAGTGCACACATTAAACAATACTATGATAAACGAAAACAGAAATCAAAACTTGAAATAATATTACATGATTACAAAACAAATGAGGAAAAGGAATATATGTAACAAGTATGAATCCCCGTAAAAACCTCCTATCGCAATGTAGAGTTAATATTACAACATGATTGGTTAAATACATGTAACCCCCCCCCCCCCCCCACACACACACACACACACACACACACACACACACACACACACACCCCCCCCTATCATTTATCTCCTTAGGAAGTTTGTGTGAAATAAAAGCTCCCTTGTATCACGGCGCATGAGCAGTAGGACTGGCGCATGCGTAGTAGGATACAGCGTACTAATAGCAGTATTAATAAGTGGATTCCGGCTATGTAACGGCTCCATTATCGGCCTATTTATCGCTTTATTTCAGCTTGTATTTCGTATTTCAAATGTCATAAGTAAGAGGAAATAACACAATAACACGGCAAAACCTTCTCCCAATTGTTTTACCCCACCCAAAACCCTGCATTCCCATCGGTCCCCCATACCGTACGATAGAGTTGAACTGCATAATTCTCCCAAGTGTTTTACCCAACCCAGAACCTCGCATTCCCATCGGTCCCCCTTACCGTTGGATAAGAGGTAAAAGGTAAATTATAGGTTAATTACAGCCCGCCGAAAAAATATTACTTTAAATTCTTGTTTAGGAGATAAAACTGTATTGGGGATACATCCCGTGATGCGAGTTGTGCAATTTTGGTGAAGGTCTGCTTGGAGTTACAATAGATGTTGAAGGACGGGAAGTTTCAGGGGGAACTAGGGGTTTAAAAATTAAGTATTCCATCGAAGACGGTGATGACGTAGTCAGCAGGTTAAGAATAATAATGTTTATCTTGATTCAGCTGAGGTTGA
>NC_061104.1:30632920-30672920 GCF_015104395.2 Macrobrachium nipponense
ACACTTTTATCCCTACAAGTTCAGTGCTGTATATAATCCAGGTTCCTACAGTCATATTGCAAATGTATTAAGCAAATTGTAAGAATCAGGTAGAGGTTTAGTATTTAAAATATTCCATTTCTACTTTTTTTTAATATTAAAAGCTGTGATGGGGTTTGTAAGGGAAATTTAATTTTTGTTTAAATGTTTTGCTCTTCGAACTATTGACACCCATGACCGTAAATAGCATTGTATGAGTTTAAGATCATTGGTGTTAGTTGGTGTTACTCAAGTCAGTTGTGTTGTGAGAGGGTATTCCACTCCCTCTCCTAATTTGTCGGACATTTTAAGCTCTCTAAAAATAGGACCTGACGTTTAGAAAGTACTACGCAAGTCTATTTTTCTGGTGTTTATTCATAGTAAATTGTTTTCTAACTTACTGTGCACGCTAAGGTAACGCCGTCTTTATGCCTCCTTGAAACTGTTGTTGCTTAATGCGAAGGGTCAGTATTGTAGTGAAGTTTTATAATTAGGTTATTATAATGTAGTAATGAAAGGTTTTCATTTGTGCAGGAAAATAAGACTTAGTGTTTTGGTCCAGGATTTGACCTCACAAATCTTGTCAGCCTGTTATATTGGGACATATTTAAAACGGATCCCTGTATAAACAGTGAGGGTTTGTGTATTTCCCTGAGCCGTATGACGTCGTGCAAGTACATGTAAATTCTTCTTTATGTCGATGTAGTAGCATGAGGCTATAACAAGAGTATGAACGTTACTGTTCATTGTAGTAGTAACTATTGCCGGATAACAGAGTAATTACTCGTTTATTTCCTGTGGTTCCAAATTTATATAATTGTATGATGT
The DNA here is from genome assembly GCF_015104395.2 of Macrobrachium nipponense. Taxonomy (NCBI): domain Eukaryota; kingdom Metazoa; phylum Arthropoda; class Malacostraca; order Decapoda; family Palaemonidae; genus Macrobrachium; species Macrobrachium nipponense. Next base: position 30,633,767 of record NC_061104.1, read on the forward strand.
GCAAATTAATCGTAATGTGTAATGTTTTATTACAATTTGAGTTTGTTAAACTTGTTTTTGTAGTGTTAAACTTTTTTTTTTTTTTTTTTTTTTTTTTTTTTTTTTTTTTTTTTTTTTTTTTTTTTTATCCTCAGGTGCTTGAGTCACTGAGCATTGTCATCAGCTTCTTTATTACCGTTGTTATATTCATACTTGTTTTGTATTTTTTTTTTTATTGGTTTAATTGTAATAAATTTAGTTAGAATGGGATAACACTACTTGCACACACTTCCATACTCAAACATTGTAGATTGCCAGTACATAAGTTTAGAAGAATCTACCAAAGAAATTTATTTTATTTATTTCATAATTATACTATATAAACCTACATATATATGATATGCGTGTGTGTGTACGCCCCCGGAGAGGAGATACACACGCACACACACACACACACACACACACACACACACACACACACACACACACAAAATAATAAGGTTAAACTGTCATGGAAAGTGACGTTTTTGTTGTTAGCGCATCAATGAAGGAAGTGAAAAGAGCATTTTATACTTTTTACTACCATTTGCACTACCTCTACCGTTATGATAGTAAGAACGAAAAATAGTGGAAAATAGAAGCCAAAGGTAAGATATTTTATTAATTATGAATTATGGGTGTGTGTGTTTGTGTGTGAATTATGGGTGTGTGTGTTTGTGTGACAGAGAGAAAGAGAGAAGATTAAACAGTGAACTTCTTTTATCTCAATGGACAAATAAGTAGTAAAGAAAGGCTAAACGTTCATCACAATAATAATTTTGTATGTAAATCGGGTATACAGGAGAATGTGAGAGAGAGAATTATATTTTAATGTAATCATTGGAATATTTTCTAGGGAAAATAGGAAAAACGGTTAAGGGGAAACTATTACCATAAAACTGTCATTACTTTGGTAGTTGTAGTTTACTGAATAATCATCACAACTATTAGGACTGTGTCTGTCATGGCAATAATTATGGGGTATATGACTTACATGAGTGTGTGTATGTGTGAGTGAGTGAGTTGTATTCGTGTAGAGAGAGAGAGAGAGGATGTCTTTTTGTGTGTGTGTGTGCGTATTCGTGTATGTGAGAGAGAGGATAAGACAGTAAAGGTCCTATAAAGGCTAAACATTCATCATTATAAATTCGTGTCTCTTAATGTATCGTCACCTTATTAAAACAATTGCCTAAGTCATTTTTGGGCGATTTTTGAATTTTGCCGAAGTCAGTTCTCCCGGTTGTGGCGCACTTTTTGATATACTTACCTAACTTATTGGTTGAGTGTGAGTGGTCGAGAATCCACAGTAAACATTTGCCTGATTCACAAGGTGACTTTAGACATTAGTCTCTGCACTGCCTAAGTCAGTCTTGTGACTTGGGCAAATAGACCTTACTGCCTAAGTCGAACAATGTGTTTTAGGTGGCGCAAGAGCAGTGGAAATTTCTTACTTATCAAATAAATTCCATGAGGAAACTGATCTGGTGACGTATGTGAATCCTTCACCTTCAAATATGGTAATATCAGCAAGGATGAATACGACAGACTGCCAGTGCCAGTAAGTATGTTTGGACTATAGATCTGCAGGCTGTTCTGTTGGCACTAAAACTATTGCATCTACTACGTACTACAAAACAAAGCTCCAGGTCCAATCCTTGATTGTAGAAAGTGGAGAAATGCCACTATCTTATAGATTCAAAATAACAACGATGTGCAGAGCTTTAAAAATTGTATATAGTCCAGCAAAAACCAAAGATTTATTTAAAGATCCAGATTGTTTCTGGAATACAAAAATTATCCCATCCTTCCCTGTTAGAGCTAATAGATCATTTAATGACAATGACCTTTACAATATTAAATTTTACAATTTTAGCAAAATAATGCCTGCATGGTTGATAAGTGCTCCTCAGATATGTAGCAAATTGTGTACAATACAAATTCATAAATCGAATAATCCCCTTGCTATGAAACAATATGCTCTGGAACATATCAAGATACACAATAATAATCACATACATACTGATGGTTCCAAAGATGATATGGGAGTTGGAAAACCATCCTAACAATAATTTAAGAGAAATAGAAGTGCCGCAAGAATTCAGTAATATTGACACGTCTAAGAATTGTTCATACTAAACTGACACATGGTTACCCAATGAGTAACCCCCATGCCCCTATACGTATGTGCGAAAGAATATGTAAAAGTAAAAAACAAATAACAATAAGAACATTTTTAAATTTTTTAAACCTGTCCCAAAATAGTAAAATGAAAATCCAAAGAGAAATTATTCAGATTCAAGAAATATTTTTTTTAAAGAAATATTGTCAAAGTGACAATTTTTTCAACTTTTTAATATTTTTAAATTCCTTAAAAATTTAAAATCATTTTGTTATACGAATAAAATATAAATATATTAATTGTAATTTTTCTTAATAAACATAAGAATCCTGAATAGTAAAATATTTATTTTTTCTTAGATAAATATATATTATTCCAGATTAAAAACAAATATATACTGTATTTTACTTTTAAATGATAAATTTTAAATTTAGATTTTTACAATGACATGTCCTAATCCTTTGGGACAGCCCTAGGAGAGTTTAAAAATAATAACTCAGTGGTTCTGGTTAAACTAAAGTATGTATACTGTTATGTATGTATAATTATATATATTTATCTATAATTATTATATATATAATATAATATATAAGTTAAATAATGTTTCTGAAATCCAAGAAACGTTGCTGCTACATCTGGAATGAAACTGAAGGTGATTTGCAAAATGAAATTAATTCATATCTGCAACATTATCACTTTGAAACTATAATTTCAGAGAGCCTTAATTTATAAGAGCTTGTGATCTGGAGTGGTGGATGTAGCTACCAGAACAGAAACGTGAAAGTCGGCAATGCCTTTTCTGCTCTTGCCATAAAACATGGCATCAGCATCGTGCAGAAGTACCTTGTTGTAGGCCATACGGAAATGAAGTGCGACTCCATGCATAACACTATTGAAAAAAAAACTAGTGAATGATGTCTTCACAGAACGAGATTATGCAGTACTTATTCAGTGTGCGAGGATCAAACCATCCCTATACATAGTCAAACAGATGAAGCACCAAGACTTCATGAAGTTGGAGAATTTATTCTTCAACAGCAATTAGACCTGGTAAAATGTCAGGAGATCCAGTGGTTCACAATCTGCGAGGTTTAATGTACCAAAGTGATGGAACAGTGAAGTTCATGGTGTCATTTAACATACACTCAACGTGGGATACTCTACCACACCGGAGTCAAAACGTAGAAGTTAAATGGATTCCATTGTTTTCATCAAGAGTGCCTATAACTATGCGTAAATTCAATGACCTACAGTCCATGAAAACAGTTATGTCAGCTGACTGATATAATTATTTTGATACCTTGCCTCACGAGTAATGAATAGTGAGAAGATCTAGGTACTGTAAGTCATAATTATGAAGAAAGACAAGAACCAAGGTTTTGAGAAGTATTTGATTAATTTCCCCCTTTCATTTGTTTCGGTTTATTTTCAAAAATTAAGTTATATTTTGCACTTTTCACTGATTTTCATCTTCATTAAGCCTTGTACCTATTTTTTCCCTGCTATGAACTAACTGGTACTTTAGCATTTTGCCTATGTCATACGAAAACTTTTCCAGTGAAATTGCCTAAGTCAATTAAATTCGTTTTATTTTAAAGAATAACACTTTACACATAAGAAAAGCATATAAATGTTTTTGTCCATCTATTATTAAGAAGTTATGAAATGATAAGCATTTTACTGATACCAAAATCTAAAAATTGATAAGAGTTTTTTCGATTTCCCAAAAAGTTGAAATGACTTAGGCAATTATTTTAATAAGGTGACGATATGTAGTATAATATATATAAGAAAAGGAGTGCAAATTATACAGTAAGCTGTAATTACTTTGGTAATTGTAGTTTACTGTATACGCCTATAAACTACCATTAGTATAGTAATGTGTAAGAGTGAATGAAAGAGAAAAAGTAGAATTTGGTAAATTGTCATTACGATAATGACGAGAGAGAAAGAGAGTGAGTCAACATCATAAAAGTTGTGAAGTAATCATACTGATTTAATGAGCGAAAAAAGTAACTATCACAATAATGAAATGTTTATGTATTATATATATATTAATTGTGTAAGAGACAAATTATATTATATTAACCAACCGTTATCATCATCATTGTGTGCGAGCGATAAAAGTTAAAAAAAAATATGCTAAGGGTAAACTGTCATCACATCATAATGACACTTGGGTTGTTTACTCGTGTGAGAGAAAAAAAATTTATACCGTGAACTACCATTATTTCAGTAATAACAATTGACTGTATAATTCATTGAATGAACATTACCATCATAATACTAAGAACGTGATGTAAAGTGTAAAATAATGATACATGACTTGTATCTGTTTGTATGTTTATATATAAAGTTTTGTATGGGGAAGAAATGTCAAAATAAGAATTAGAGGTTCTGTTGTGTCTGCTGTGTACGCAAGAGAAAGAGAGAGAATTAGTCAGAAATATGACATTACTATAGCAATGATATGAGGAAAATGTGAAAGGCAGGTATAAAGAAAACTATTGCCATATATAGTAGTATTCTATAATGGAAACTTCAGTAATTATAGTGATAGTGTATGACTGAAATAAGAGAGAAAAAGCTAAAAGTATCATTATAATAATTTTATAATGTATATAATGTGATAACTAACCGTTATTATGATAAATTTGGGTACAGTAAGTTCCAGAAGTGAGGTGACAAATTTCAGAATGATCGTACTTCTTTAGAAACTCGTGGGGTTGCCAGTTAGTATATTTTATTCCAATTCTTGTCATCCTCTTTATCTGATGATAAGTATCAGTGATTGAACTGTAGAACCACAGAAGGTATTTCCCCAGTGAATGGTCAGTGTTAGTTCAATAATTTTTTATTAAAAGAAGAGTAAAAAATTATCCCCTCTCAAAAAAAAAAAGAGAGAGAGGAAAAAAAAAAAAAATTTCCCCGTGGAAACATCTGCGGCTCTCAATATGTGATATCGAGTGTTCACCATTGAGTGGCCATAGGAACCGAGTGCATTAGCATTGGCCTAATGTGATTTGTAAATCAACTTTCTACTTTAATAGCGTCATATCGAAAGTTATTATAATTTCTTTTGATAAAACACAAAGAATTTAAGCATCTGATTAAATGAAATATAAATAAGCCACAAGTTGGTGTGGGGAATCTTAAAACTAAAATTCCATGAATAAACACAATTCCTAATGAAAAAAATTACACATTCTTCAAAGTAAATAGTTACATTTCTTCGTTAACAATTAAAATTAAAAAAAAAAAAAGATAACATATTCAATATTTAGTGTAAGAACCTAAATTGTCAATAACAGAATTTAATCTCCTCGGGACTGACTCCACCAAATTCTGACATATCTTGGTTCCTCTCAAGGATTCCCACACAAATAAACGTGGCTGATGAGTAAATTTTTTTATATAAGGGTAGTGCCGTCCCATAGGTTCTCAATGTGATTAAGGTCTGGTGATTTGGCTGGCCAGTTAATCTGGATGATTTCAGAATGCCTTTTAAACCACTCTTTGACGACAAGGCTGTTATGAATAGATGAATTGTCCATTGGGGATAGGGTCAGGAAGCAGGAGGGCTCTCAAAGAGGGAATCAAAATTTCTTAGAAAATTTCAACATACTCGTGACCATTTAACTGTTCACGAATAGGGACCAAAGCCCCTGGTCCACATGCTGCCATCCAACCTCACACGCAGGCGGTTATTCTGCCACTTCGAAGACATGGCCCCGCTCAAATTTATCCTCAAATCTAAAAGAGGGGGAGACAAAACAAGATAGACCTGAGTCTCAAATAGAGTCATCCTCGTAGCCTGATATTTGGGGGGGGGGGATATATATATATATATTTATATATATATATATATATATATATATATATATATATATATATATTATGTATATATTATATAATATATATTATATATATATATATATATATATATATATATATATATATATATATTATACACTACACAATGAAATGATTAGCCTAGGTCTAAGTCAGATATAATTATTCACGTAGACTAATAAAATATTTTGAACTAAAAAAAAAAGATTAAGCTTAGGACTTGTAAGTCGCGAAGTTAGATTATCCATGTAGCCTAATGAAAAATTCTCTTAAAACTAAGAATGTATCGGCCTACAGTAGGCCTGAGTCTGAAATGAAATTATGCACGTAGCCAAATAAATCATCGTAGACTAAACAATGATCAGGGATTACTCATTCATCTAAAGTGGTCCAAGAACACCTACATTATAAATGATGTGCATTGCCATTATTATTACATGATGAACCACGCCATAACTGAGGATCAGGTTCACTGTTGGATTCGACCGTCGTCCGTCGTCTAACGTTCGAACACAAGCAAACTTGAATTATTTATTTATTTATTTTTTTATTTATTTATTTTTTTTTTTTTTTGGACGCCAACAATAGCCATTTTTTCTCGTTACAAAACGTTTTCTGATCGCACCAGATAACATTTTCCCAGAAACTGCTCTCCATAGGAAGGTGTTGAAGAGTGAAGCCAAGTCGCCTTTCATTGTGAACTTTTACCACTAAAAGGCGCCTTTTGTGGTAAAGGTGCCTTTCCTGTCGGCCGTTACTTGAAAGGTTCATACTCAAAACACCGAGTGTTCGCTGCCATCTTGGAAATATGGCGCCGTGAGAGCCTTTGCGCCATGGCTGGTTAGCCTTTGAGGTGGGAAAGGCAAGTTTGGGAATGACAAGAAGTAAGAAGAGGATGTCTCCTACCTCTTGTATACGTCAATAAACGCCATCCATTATACATAGTTTTATTTTGCAAGTTCCACTAATTGCTTTGTAATAGTGTGATTTTCCTCTGCAGACGTTAGATTTAAAGTTATTGGATGTGATTATTAAAATTTCATATATACAATCTAAAATTCCTATATTATAATATGAGGGTTTTGACCATTAGTTATCATATATCTTATAAAATGTTCATGTATGATCAATGCTAGAAAAACAATATATTTTTTTAAGTCTTGTTTAATAAATCTCAATACAGAAAATATATCTTTATACTATGTACTATATGCAAAGGTGAAAATATGTATGTAATTTCCCTGCCTTATCACTTCTCTTCTGGTACTCATATGGCACATTAAACATAGGTTAATGTGGTCTGAGATAAGTACAGTACTACATACAGTGACTCACATTATGAAATAAAATGCCACCTAGATACAAATAAGTTATGAAATAAATGAATTTGATGTTCATATTACCTAAAGACAAATAGGTTACTGTATAACTGAATGACCCTTAATAATAGCAATATCAGTGTATCACATAGTACATATGATAACTTAAATAAACTATTTTAATAAGTAAGAAAACATGCATTATAGCCACAATAGAGAAATAACATAAAAAGCACTGTAAATAAGCAAAAACTGTTACTAAAAACTTATCACAATAACACGAGATCACAAGTAGCACTATATAACGAGTAAATGGAGGAAAAGTAAAAAAAAAAATAAACCTCATTAAATAATGGAGTGATTAGCATAAGACAATGAGGTAGTATATCACATTACTCTTGAACAAAAAAAACTTTCACAAACCTAATCTCAATAATGAAGAGGTAGATATATGACATTTATCACATTATGGGCACCCTGGCAAAGGAAACATCATAAGGGTTGGTATGAAAAAAAAAAAAAAAAAAAAAAAAATTTTACTACTGTATAGACTATATTAAAAGTACTACCACTTTAAAAAAAAATAGGCATAATATTTCTTAAGGATATCAGTCATGGTTACTATGCTGTCAGCTATTACCCTTACACTTCCATTTAATTCTTTTACACTTTCATTTAATTCTTTTTGATTAGACAATATATCCTGAAAAATATCAAACCTGCCAACACCTCAACTGCTGCTTGCTCCAGTAGGCCCAATCTTACCATAGCTTCCTCTGAAGGTTCCAGAGCTCTAAAATTTCATGAGGACCACCACCTAAAACAATATAATACAGAAATTAGCTACTGCAATAACTCTGGAAAAGAAACATCAATGTAATTGTGTAATTATTGACAGTAATTATGATCAATGACTTTCCTCATCTCTACCTCATCAAAGAAAAAAAAAAAAGTGAGACTGATACCACAGATAGAGTACATAACAATTACTTGAGTCACAACTAGGCATGGTTAGGTTAGGTTAAGGTTAGGCTAAGTTGAGAATCGGTCTTGTAGATATGACCCTTTTAACAATACGGACCCCAGTTTTATCCTTTTGAACAGGTCCCATGTTCGTGTGGGACTGCTGTTCTTCAGAAGCTCCTTAACTTTTTACCCTAACCTAACCTAAATGGTTAACATTCATTTGCGGTAGAAATGCCATACATGAAAAATGGCTTAGAATTGTGTAAAATATATAAAAATAGAATTATCTGTTTAGGCAAGGCATAGGTATTGGCAACTTTTGCAATAATACCCACAGGCCTAGGCATATCATCACACAGCTTAGGCTAGGCTAAAACATTTATTTCCAAGCAATATCGTAGGATACTTTTGCATAGCCTAACATAGCCTACTAGGCATATATCATAACTAGCATGAAGTTAACAGTACAACATAAGTCAAGGCCAAGCCAAAACTCGCTTCAATCTAGGTATGAATGGCAATTAGTCTATGCTAAATTAGGGAGGTTGCTTCCTTTTCTTAGCCACAGGGTCCATCGTGTCGCTCTTTAATCGCTTTGCCATCAACAATCAGCTGATATGCTGCTGTATCGTGATTGGTTCTCATTCTCTAGGCACGCTATGATACAGGCAATGTGATTGGCTGGACTATCCAAAGGCGCCTTTGACAAAAAGGCAGCCTTTTCGTGCATAGGCACGTCAAAGGCGCCTTAGAAAATCTTTGTATACGATTTCGCCTTCGGCGAGCTGTTGGGAAAGGCGCCTTTTGTCAAAAGTCACCTTTGCATAAGGCTTGTTTTGAGTATGCGGCCCCTTATCTCTCAAACGACGTCTTATGATGGAGTTTGATATGTGGAGGTTAGTTTTACTTTTAACTATTGTTGATGATGTTATTGGATGCTCCCTTACATATGCAATCATCTGTCGTGTCATCAGTACTGTTCTAAAGTGTTAGAAATCACAGTGTTCGTTTGGTGGCTGTGACTACTGCTGGGGGACCTTGTGTCAAGTCCCCCCTCCTGGTAGGGACTGGCTGGTGATGGTATTATTAGGGCAAAGTCTTTTCCCTACCCCCTACCCCTACTTATTACCCACTCTAGTAGGACACGGCTGGTGATTCATAGGTTGGGTAGATAATGTTACGGTTGTGTCATGGGTCGAAACCGAAGCCATAGCTGAAATAGAGACCGAATGGTCGGGTCCTAGAAGCTAAAATCAGATTACTAACCACACACAACTTCTCTGTTGAATCTAGGTGCATTCATGGTTGATTATGTTTAATGTTATGGAGATTTTCATTTTGCATTCTATTGATACTTGCTTGGTTTTATCCATCTTCGCTGAAATAATTGATAATACACTATGATATTAAATATTTGTTTCCACATTGCTCGAAATATACATTGATAATGTTGGTGATCCTGTGTTAAACGAAAATTTCAAATTGTTTCGTTTCTATAGTGTGAAACAATTACTATTATTTGAAATAATTACTATTAACAATATTTTATTATAATTGTTATAAATATCATAGATTTGATATTTGTGCGTCATATGTTAGCTTTATTTTTCTTGATAAATCTTTCACTGTAGAAAAAAATGAGTTTTTACCTACGTGTTGTAGTTGCCAGTTAGTGAATTTCGAACGAAATCCTCTGAAATTTGTCGCTTCATTTCTGGAACTTACTGTACTAGTGATGAAAGTAAAAGAAAGAAGTATATGGTAAACTGTTATCACATATATATATATATATATATATATATATATATATACACGTCCACAGGAGAAAGAGTGAGAGACGATTTTGTACCTTAAACTGCCATCACATCGGTAATAGCAGTTTACGGTACATTCGTTAATCTACCATTACCATAATAATATCTAAGAATAAATAATAGGAGGAAAACAAAGGTAAATTATTATTGCAATAAGTATTGTATTTGACCTTTGAGTGTGTGTGTCTGAGAGAGAGAGAGAGAGCGGGGAGAGTAGTGAAATTCTGTAATCAAAATGGTGTGTTAAGAGGAAAAAGGAGGAAACTTAAGAAATAAAGGCCAAATATGCACCATAATTTCCTTTGTCATGTGTGTGTGTGTATATAGGAGGTAGGCAGAGATAATTATTAAGAAGCAACGCATTCATAGGAATTATTTTTACTGTAAAAAGAATGGGAAAAACAAATGTTAAAAGGGAAACTATTTTCATAATAGTGACGTGTTCTTTGAATCTGTGAGGAGGAAGAGAGAGATTCAGAGAGTGAGAGAGAGAGGATTATACAATAAATTTTGAAAAAGTTGCATATAAATCACGATAAATGGAAAAAATTCGACCTTCGGTTTTTAACTCGACCGAAATGATCGAAAAATGCAATTGTAAGCTAAAACCTTTACATTCTAGTAATATTTAATCAATTACCTTCATTTTGCAATGAACGGGAAGTCTCTAGCACAATATTTCAATTAATGGTGAAATTTTGAAAAATTTTACGTCCGCGTGTTTCGGATTCATGCATCATTTTGTGATAATATTTTCTGTGTTGCTTTGATCGTTTTACAATTTATTTTATACCAAAATCTTCGCAGTTTAGTGTACAATACAACGAAAACAAAATTAACTCCTTAGCTTTAACCGTTTATTCACAGAGCGATTTGTATACAATTATATATGAAATTTTTTTTCACGCTGTCATATATTCCAATATTTAATATATGATGATGATATTTCTGATGGTTGCATACTATACTGCAGGCAATGACAAAAAAAAGGAGCCAAAAATGAACTCTTAATCTTGAAAACAAAGTTTGCTGTGATATTGGGGAAAAAAAAAATTTCTTCCGCTTCAGCGCTAACTCCTGAACGCCTTTGGCATACGAGAGGGACTTTGGGAAATAGCGGCTCTGCGTTTAAGGGTTAATTATTGGCTAGTTGGCAATAGCACTTTTACCATCATCGTCAACATCATCACCACGCACATTCTCTCTCTCTCTCTCTCTCTCTCTCTCTCTCTCTCTCTCTCTCTTTTACAAATCTCCTCTCTCTCTCTCTCTCTCTCTCTCTCTCTCTCTCTCTCTCTCTCTCTCTCTCTCTCATTTACAAATCTCCTTTACAATTGAGGGTAATTATCAAGTCTTACTAAAAGAAAACCCAGAATATTTGCCATAAATCAATTAATCTCTCAACTATTGCATGTATGTGTGTATACACACACACATACATACATATTATATATATATATATATATATATATATATATATATATATATATATATATATATTATAATCACTTTAGCACGTGATTCATTTATCACATATCCACAGGTGAGAAATAAAAGACAGGGTGTAGGTCCTGACCAGTTTCGGCTTTATTTTTTTCCAGCCATTGACAGGGGACTGATACATAGTATTAGAATTCACGAGTATATATACTACAAAGACAGTACTGACGAACATACACAACCGTTTGAGACTGCAGATCCACCCACAGGCAGGTGTCAAGGTAGGAGTGGCTTTCAAAAATCATTAGGCTAAAATTTACAATAAACTCTCAAGGGATACTACTGCTTAGGGTACAAGTCCACAGCTGACAGGTGTCATGGAAGGCGGGGTTGAACATCTCATTACCACTACTCCGCCCCCGTTTACTGTGTTTACAAATATAATAATCCTATTTTTCATATATCTCTACAGCCAACCTTAAAATTTAAACAGTTTACAAATTTCTTTTGATATTAAAGGATCAAGTATATACATTCCTTGACTGATGTTCATATTATTGTTGTAACTTTCTTTTATAAAACTAGATTCAATAATATTCCTTTCCAATGCATTATTAGAACACCAGGCTTTTTTGTGCCCCTTCCCAGTTAATAGCATGATGTTCTCACTAACATGTACAAATATACCCCACTATTTCCCTGTGCATATCTCACACATTGTTTATGTCGTTCTATTCTTTTTTCCAGTGCTTTCCCCGTTTGACCAATGTAAAATTTGTCACAAGACTTAAACAGGATTTTATATACACATCCTTTAGCATTGTCGGGGGAGTTCTTAATAAGTACCTGTTTCATTGTTTTATTGTTTTTAAAAACTACATTAACATCAAAATTCTTCAAGAGATGTGGGATATCAATCATATTACTATTATAAGGTAGTACAAGCAAATTTTTGTTGTTGTAAGGTTCTTTTTGATTTTGATACATGGTCTTTTTTGCCGCTTTTAATGCATTGTTTAGTACATTATCTGGATATTTCAGTTTCTTGCCTGTATTCCGAATCTTATCTATTTCCTCATCTATATATTCTGGGCTACATACCCGTAGTGCTCTTAAAAACATAGAAGCAAACACTGAACTTTTAACCTTATTGTTTTGTCCAGAATAGAAATGTACATCGGGAGAAATATTAGTAGGTTTTCTGTAAACACTATACTTAAACCCACTCCGTATGAGGACATCCAAGAAGGGTAGGCATTCATTTTTTCTTCTTAATAATTCATCTACATATATATTGTGTTACAGTGACCTCGCTGCTATGCAGCATCACCGCTGCGGTGGAACCGTATGTGGCACCACCGCATTGCCTCTATCCGTCACCGCTGCGTGGAACCGTATGTGACACCGCCGCATTGCCTGTATCCTGTCACACATAACGGCGAAGTCGCTTGGTTAGGTTGACTAACATATTGCCCGAACTAAAAGTTATTTGTGAATTTGAAGCAGAGGCCTTACTGAAAGAGCCGGCTCGTCGTGAACACTGGGTTCACCCATTTAATGCCGACTCCATATGTGGCCACTTCTCGTGCCTTAGTATTTCGCTAATTTCAATCCATGCTTTCTCTAGAGTTATCACAATATTCTTTATCACCCTTTCCCCCAAAGTATTGGCCTTGCATGAATGCATTCAATGAATAAATCAACGTCAAACATCTTAATAGTTGTAAGTGCAAGTGGTTCAGGTGAGCGTCGTCTGGTGTGACCACGTGCATAGAACTGTGTGCGTTTCCCACGACAATCGGCCGGAGACGGCGTTGTGGCACAGTGCGGCGGAAACGGTAGTGTGACACCTTTTAGTCCGGCTTCACACGATGCGGTGTCGCCGCTTCGGCAGAACCATATGCTGCACCCCCCGCATTGCCTGCATACTGTCACACATAAGCGGTGAAGTTGCCTAGTCTATCCCCAGCAGCCAGCAATAGTTTGATTTTCATGTTGTCCAAACTAAAAGTTATTTTTGCACTAGAAGCAGAGGGCCTACTGAAAGAGCCAACTCGTCGTAAACACTGGGTTCGCCCATTTAATGCTGACCGAGAAATAAGCAAAAGATTTGAAAATTTTTATGAGAATATACGGAAATATAATTAAAGGTATTTTGAGTATAACCAAATGTCCAAAGCTTGTTTTGATGAACTGCTGGAAATACTGAGACCTCATATCTCGAAGAGAAATAAAAAGTTTTGATAATCAATATCTCCAGAAGAAAGATTAACAAATACACTAAGGTGAAAAAAAAAGCAAGCAAGTAGATGTTTCGTAAGGAGATTGAGGAGACTATGTCATTCACTTGAAAGCCCTGTGAAGACGTGGATCGGGTATCTTTGGTGCCATGATGGACAGGAGTTTGACTTTGCATAGGGGTTGGTGATTGCATAAAGGATCCTTGTGCAGGAGATGGTGTTTGTGCAGGAGATAGTAATTCTACAGGAAATGGTGCTTCCATAAGCCGAGATGGTGGCCATGCATTTGAATTGAAATATGCCTGCATAGTGGGAAGTTGGTCCCTGTACATGTAATGGTCCTTGCATATCACTGCTTGACATTGGAGTAGGATACTTTGAAAATGAAAAGAAGGATTCATTGCGGACTTGCATGGATGCATTAAATGAATAAATCAACGTTTAAATATAGTTGTAAACGCAAGTGGTTCAGGTGAGCGCCGGAAGCAGTGTAGCTGTCTAGTGTGACCACATGCACAGAAATGTGTGTGTTTTCTCACGACGATCGACCGGATGCGGTTTTGCCGCTGTCTGGCGCTGCTGCAGCATGCTTCGGCACAGTACTGCGGAAACAGCCGCGCCGCACTACTGTGACACCTCATTGGTTTGTGTGTGATATCGCTATGTACGGCGCCGCATATGGTCTCGTCACAGCGGTGATGCCGCATAGTGTGACACCGGCCTAACACAGCACTTCCAAACCTAAAGTCCCCCCATACACTTATCGATTGTCGTTACCGACACACACACACACACACACACACACACACTTATTCAGACAGTATGAACGATCTCCACACTGGTTTCAATCTGAACTATCTCTGGAAGACATGCCACCATCTAGAAGAGAGGTGCGCGATAGCGTTAGGGGCTGCTTCTGTCGCCTACGTTGTGGCAGAATTAGAAAAGCTTAAAAGAAAGAAAATGAAATGGGTGAAACAGTAGTTGACCAAAAAATGAACTTTCTCACAATGCTTTGCTTAAAGAACCTGCTCTAGAACCAGGAGACTGGTTTAATTATTTAAGTATGGCCGAAGAAACTTACTTAGAATTATTATCTTTAGTGTCTCCTGCCATCGAAAAGAAGGATGCGCCTAGGTGTAAATCTATTACACCTCTGGCTGTGCACGGCTCTGCACTGAGGTACCTCGCCACTGGTCTCCCCTATGAGAGCTTGAAGTTAACGACATTTATTTATATCTGCGCCGTCTCTTGGCAAAACAATTCCCGAGTTGGGAAATTGTTGATCTTTTTCAAAACTGTGTCTTTGTTGCCGAGGGTTCTTTCTCCTGAAGCTTTACGAGTAGTTTCATGTAGGCTTAATGTTTTTTCCCTTTATCACTGTACTCTTTGGATTTCACTTTCCAAAGACATGGATGTTCTTCATACAACTATGAATTCTACCCAGGATTCCCTATCCGGAAATGTAGAATTTATTGTGGTAGTCTAGGCCTATACAATACGTTCTTACATGTCAAGGGTTGCTGACATACTGAACGATCTGTGTATGACGGAATTAGGTCGCAAGCCAGCAACCTGGTCGTAACCGATTCCCCCCGAGATCGTTCAGACATGAAACTCGGCCCACTTTTGCATTCAGACAAGCCCATACACGATGTTTTTGCGAACGATACAGACAGTCGTCAAGTGTATGGGGCCATAAGACTCGCCATTCCCGTATTTTATACAAAACTAAGACTTCAAATCTCTCATACGCCAGATGTAATAGAAATCTCTGCTAGCTCTGAGACTATATACAGTAAACGACTATTAGCTTGGTAATGTGGTTTTTGTCA
The DNA here is from genome assembly GCF_015104395.2 of Macrobrachium nipponense. NCBI lineage: Eukaryota > Metazoa > Arthropoda > Malacostraca > Decapoda > Palaemonidae > Macrobrachium > Macrobrachium nipponense. Next base: position 30,649,370 of record NC_061104.1, read on the forward strand.
CACCAAAAAGAAAAGAAGAGGAGGAGGAGGATATGAAGAAATGGTAAACTATCGTGTTCGAGAGAGAGAGAGAGAGAATCGTGGATTATACTACCGCAACTGTAGTTAGGGTTTTTAAGAGCGATTAAAGGGGAAAAAATACGTAAAGTGTAAGCTGTATTCAACAGTAGCAACGTGGGTCTTCTGGATGAGAGAGAGAGGGAGGATGTTTCAGTTTACTACAGTTACCACACTAGTATTGGATGAAAAGACGTATGCTATGATAACGCCTTCCTTAAGAGATAGTGTTATGCAGTACCGCCACGACAATAATGTGTGAAAAATGGTAAAAGGGTAAACTATCATTACAGTTAATAATAATGTGTGGAACATGTGTGAGTGAAAAAGAGAGGATTATACAGGTAACCACTGTTACCATTGTAACGACGTTTTAAGAGTGAAAATGGAAGAAATAATTGAAAAGTAAAAGATGATAATGCTGTTGTTGTTGTTGACTCTAATAATAATTTCTCATCACTAGATAATAATGACCTGTGGCCTGCACATGAGAGAGAGAGAGAGAGAGAGAGAATCAAATTCATCGCATTTAGGATGCATAAGTTAACATTTTCTGCGCCCTCTCTGTTCTGGGCAACCCAAATTCACGACCGATCCGTCCCCTTTCATCTTTGCGACAACCATAAATTCCTGGGATGAGATTGCAGTGTCTTAAGAAATTGATTATTCTGTAATGGCGGACAACCTTGAGTTCCGCTGAATCACCTGGAGTCCATGCTGCCTTGCCATCCGGGAACTAATCGTCGATTTCAGAAATCTTTATATTATCCTGTGCACGTGTGTGCGTATGTTAGTGATTGCATGACTAATGAAATAAGAGAATATTTCTTATTTACTCATCTAAATGAAGGGCCATATGATGTAAATGTACATGGACTGGGATTAGCATAAGGTGAAGTAATTAACCGCGTGTGTATGGGTTTATACATTATTGAAATACATGAAACTTGATCTTGAATCCCAAATAAAAACTCACTTTTTTTTTTTCGTCATGCTACTTCATCCGCTTGTTTTAGTATACTTTGTAATAGAGGGAGATGAGGAAAATGAAGAGATGACATGCAGATATCCTTCGTAATTAGACATTGATGGATTGTTTTGAGCATATATAAAATTGGTGATTCAAAGTCTGGCTGGAAATTAATGATAATAATAAAAGAAATTCATATTATGCCAGTGCTAATCAGAAGATTAAAGGTGTCAAAGATAATATTGAAGGGATCTAGGGCCTCTTTCAACTCCCCTGACCCCACACAGTGGGAACATTTTGTCATGACGTCACTGTTAATCCTTAGACACGTTCAAACGGAAGCACTTTTCTCTAATGACGTCATCAGTTGCGCACGCATAAACAAGATTTTTTCTTCTTCTTCAACGTCAGCACCCTGCACTTTGACTATACACAAATAGACGTACTCATCCATGCTCTCTTTAATGCAATTAACGAAATACGTACATAGATACGCGAAATCAGTCGTTATTTCTACCTCTTGTAACATCTTTCTCTTTTGCACACAAAAACTCACATGGAACAATAACACACGTGGTTACATAGTTTTATGGACTGCATAACAACCATAAGGCAAATATATGGTTATATTTTAACTTGTTTAATCAAAATTCCTGTTTTGATAACCATTCTGAAGAGTCGTCATAGAGGGTTTGAGTGAAGGTGTCAGCTCTCTCTCTCTCTCTCTCTCTCTCTCTCTCTCTCTCTCTCTCTCTCTCTCTCTCTCTCTCTCTCTCTCTCTCTCTCTCTAAGGCATTGGGTCAGATAGTTAACTACTAGTACTACTAGTTAAAGTAGGTACACACAGTCATTGCGAATTTGCCAAACAGGACTAATGTGAAAAGTGATGCAGTGAGACCTGTGAGCCACTGAATTCCGTGGGGATCGAATATTGTTCGTGCTTTCGTTTTCAACGTTTTTTTATTGTTTTGTTTTATTCTCAATTTCGTACTACATACGTATTGGGTATGGGAGAAGATCCATATTAATGAATTACCAAAAGAACACTTGGGAAGCATACGCTTGTATCTGTGCTAAGTAGGCAATGTCAGTATTTTATGAAGTTCATTTTATTTATTATGATCTTGTTTCTTTGTCGGCAAAAGGGTTTGTCTGCGTCTGATTTTGGTTTGAGGGCTGATGTGGAATTAACAAACAGATTTTCACGAAAGTTTTGTCGAAAGTCATTGTATTTAGGGTGTTTTTATATGTATATATATATATGGGGGGGGGGGGGGGGCTCTCCGAGACGGCTAATTATTTTCAACGATTCATTTGAACCAGAGGAAAATTGCTCAAGATTCTGTGGTAGTTTGTGTTTGTCTTAAGCGATAGACACTTCTTGAAAGACAGAAAGGTATCTGTAGATCACAAGTAAAAAATGCGCAGAGTTTTTTTTTTTTCGGAGCAATCGAGTTGTATGTGCAGCGTATAAATAAATGCTGTGTGAAACTCGGCCAAGGCCCATGAAACTCGCAGCCAGCTTTGGTGGCCTGTATTGTTGCGTTGCCAAATGCATGATGTCTTAACATGAAAACCTTAGATAAAATGAAAACTACTGACTAGATTGTTGCAAATTGGTATGTTTGATGATTGGAGGATGGATGATCGATATACCAATTTGCAGCTCTGTAGGCTCAGTGGTTTTTAAGTTCTGAAGGCGGACAGAAAAAGTGCTGACGAATAGGCAATGCCATTTTAATAGTTTTCTTTTACAGAAAAGTAAAAGTGGCTGGAAGGAGCCCTCCAAAGCCTGATTGTGGAATATATAAAGATAAAACAAAGTTTCTGGAACTGGTAATTTCATATCCATTTGAAGGATGATCGTATTATTATTAATGCAGATTGAGTTAAACATACACAGTATGCAGCAAAACTCATGTGACTTTTTTTTTTTTTTTTTTTTTTTTTATTTTTTTCTGGACAAGCGTTGTTCTCAAGTTGCCACTTATTATTAAATCTCATATTTTATAAGTTGGTCTCTTGTTATATAGAATCTTATCATTGAAATATATTGGAACCTGAAATTACTGTAGCATGAAAACCTCTGCTCGCCGTGACTTCCATGAGTCGTGGAGTCGTCAGCCTGGACACAGTGGAAGAGGACATTGCGATGGAATGATAAAAATTAATGCATTTGGGATATGAATTCTAAGTTATTAGTTTTCGCTTTGTAGTTTTGTGTATAAAGCAAATGTTAGTCAGGATCATAATTTCGATAAATTATGGCTTAGGCTTAGGTTATAGCCAGTGCTACATAAGTCTGGCCTCCGGAGGGGTTTCTTCAATTTGAAGAAAAGTAATTAATAAATAAATGAATAAATAAGTGAGGTGAAGAGTAATCTTTGCTATTAGAAATACAATAAAATTTTGTGATTTTACTTTTACTTGAGGATTGGAAGACTATAATCAGGTCGGATATTATCAGCTACAACTGTCGAGTGCAGATTCTACAGGACAACTGCAATGTATTATAAACACTTATGTCTAGGCCAATCCTATTGACTTTATAACATACTAGGCTATATGCAGACTGCAACAAGTTGCATCAAACCTTTGCAACTTATGAAGGGTGTCTATAAGACCATAAAGCAGGATTTGTGAAATTCTTCCACAGTCTTGGTGTTGTATACTTCCGTCATTGTTTTCTTCATAGGCCTATAGGCTTAATAAGAAAGATATAATCGAGAAGCGCAAAGTGCTCTTAGCCTACGGGCAAGGCAAAGGCAGGCAAACTAAGCCATTGGCTGGCCACTGTGCACCCTTCACCAGTTGGGTCTAACGAAATCCTAGGTAAATCTCAAGAAATGTAACTTGATAAAGGTTTATTAAACCAAGTAGCAAATAATGAATTTTTGATAATAAAAACGATATAGGTTAAGTAAATGGTATACCACTATAATTATTAAAAAAATACTTTGAAATACTTAGTAGGTCCCTGTGAAAAATAAAATACAAATTCCAGCAAAACAAATAGAGTAAACACAAATTCGTCTTTTAAAACAAGGTCATATATATATATATATATATTTATATATATCTATATATATATATATATATATATATATATATATATATATATATATATATTGTGAACAGAGGAATTGTCCATTGCCAAGAATATGGGCAATGGTTCCGCGAATCAGTAGCATCCTAACATGGATCAGCACCTCGCCAAGAATGTCAACAATATATATGCCTGCCATTTAATATCGCTCATGGATTGGCACTGAAGCACTGGTCCGCAAGACGCCATCCAACCCAAAGGCCCGCGGTTATCCTCCCACCTCGTCGATTTGGTTCGACATATTTATCCTCAAACCTGAAAAAAAAGAAGAGAGAAAAGGATTAGATTTGAAAAAGAAAATAGAAATTTTCATATATTCGGAGAGAAAGAAACAATGACAGTGGGCTTACTTTTAAATATAAAAGAAACTGTTTTTAACTGCAGCTCTTCCTCTCAACAATAGATCTTGTGGATTAAGAAAAAAACAAAAAAGGACACGCTTTTTATTAACCCATACTTTCAGTAATATTGCTACAACACAGAAACTTTTTAACTTTTAAGACTTGAAGTGCAATTGTAAGAAAACACTATAAGGTTATTCATAAATATATATATATATATATATATATATATATATATATATATATAATCACAAGTATGTATTGGTCTATTTGAATTTTTTTCACCGAGAAACAGTTCTTCAATATTGCATTTAACAAAACTTATATAGAAAAAATTATACATTTTTCGCCTCTTTTCCTCTATTAAATGATAATATCAATTACAAACCATTTTAAAATATAAGAAACAGCTAGTCAGTTGTATTTTCTGCCAGTTTTACAGTAAAATAATAAAAAGAAAACTTTGGTTGTAGGACTAATAGTATAATGTATGGTATTTCTACAGAAGCAATCCGCGGTGGCTTAGACTATGGACAATTGACTGATTCCTATGTTATTTAGTTACTGTAAAATAAGATTTAAAAGTAAATCCATTCGGCCGGCTGTAACTAAGCAGTAATTGACCTTTGAAAGTTACATAAGAGCCGCACCAAACCTCAAAGGTATATTAAGGTTTAGTTCCAACCAAACGATAAAAATATTCCTTACAACCCTTGTTAAAGCAACTAAATAAACATAGAAAAATGTCAAGTTACCATAGTCTAAGTCACCAAAGAACGGTCCTATAGGAAGGTACCAAGTATTCGTTACGGGGAGGAAATGTGAACACAGCCGCCATTTGTTTAACACGGAGCCATATGTTCACTAAGGGGGGGGGGGGGGTGGGGGTAAGGTGTAAGGTACGAGTTGTCTTAGCAAGCACCACTGAATAGTAACATACCTGACGCAACTTTCGGCGAAACCTAACCCTCACTTTCCTAAAAAATAATAATTCAGAATAATGTTTGGACTACCTTAAAGGGGTGGAGGGTACAAAGTAGCAGCTGCCTTAAGAATGCATGGAGGCGTGGTCTGGGTTCCTCAAATTGCAGCTTGAAATAAGCAACAGCCAAGGTACCCGACGAAGTATACATTCTCCTCCCGTATCTTGGAGTCGACTGCCGGAGTTCCCCCCACTCCGGTTTCTGGGTCCACCAAAGTTCATCGAGTGGTTGACTGTCAAGTGGACATAACCTTCACTCGCAGGCAGGTCATAAGCCCTCCAACAGTCAGAAATAGTGGACCCGGCACATGTATTCTTTGATAACTGCAAGCAGAGTCCCACTCGTCCTGTCGGGTACGGGAACAATGAAAAACTCCCCGGGTCTGCCTGCAGATACCACCGAATACCCCCCACTGGCCTTCGATGAGGCGACCTACGTTGTATTTTCTTCTCCCAACTTCGCCTCATCGATTTCAACAATTGTGCCGGGCCCACCTATTTTGCTTTCTTCTGTTGAAAGCACCAATTAACTATGACCTGAAATAAAATCAGTGTTAGGGGAGGTAATTAAGTAGGGTAAATTTTCATAATAATACAAGGCAGGTTGTGCATGAGAGAGGGAGGGGGGGGGGAGAGCGGGGGAGAAGGAGGGGTAGGAATGGAAAAGGTGAGGGGATAAGCAAAAATACTTACTTCCCGGGAGAAGCTGGCCCAATCATGAAATGTTGAGTCAGACAGTCCAAGTTCTGTTCTCGCAACTTGTTAATGAAAAAAAATCACTCGCATACAGGTATGCGAAGAACAGAACGTCTCAACATCAAGGTGGGACCCAGAGAACCAAGTGCCCTTAAACAAGGAAAATAAAAGTAGTAAGAACAGCGTTTCTTCGCTTTCTTACTATGCGGTCGATAGACGGTCACACCTAAAGGTAAACCTGGAGGGCGGGGAAAAATACCAATTATAAACATGAAAATATGGAGTAGTCATAAATGGTATAGGTGTAATATAATATTGCCATTAATCTAGGGCTGGGTCATACTCATGGTACATGTACAATCCAACTAACTATTCGTAAGGTATTTACCTAAAGCACTTTTTTTGCAGAATCTAGGCGGCACTCATTCCCACAATGGGGGCAAAAGACCTGCTTCCTCAGGCCCGTTGTCCTGGCAAAAAATAAAAAGACAGCCGTTTCATAATTACTGAGTAATAGGCAGAAAAATCTTGTAACTGAATGGGGGGCCGGGTGGTCCTGGGCAAAAAAAAACGATTAGTCGATCATAATTACCTGAGTAAAAGGCAGAGAAATCTTTGTAACTGTGAAACAATTGTTAAACATGAAGTTGGCAAAGAGTTCCTGTGAGGGGCTGGGTGCGAGCGTGAAGTTGATGCAGCAGTGGATGTTCATGGCGGCAGATTTCAACAGTGTTGGAGTTATACAGCTAGTGAGGGTGCAGGAGCCCCAGACCGTAGAAAAACAGGGTAGGAGAGGTGGGGGTGGAGTAGTAAAAATGCTTTGATGCTATTGGTTGAGGCAGGGTGGGGCTAAGGTAAATGAACAAGACTTAACAAGATAATTTGGCAATGTTAAGGGTAATAAAAGAAATGGGTAGTTAAGGAACTAAATGTAAATGTGGGAGGGTTCAAAATATGAATTAATACAAATACATATATAAACGGGCCCAGGAGGGGGTGGGATTTAAGTCTGGGTGGTAAATGTGTAATAGGGCCTATAGTTGTTTAATAAATACAAAATACCAAATGAAACATAGGTTAAACATATAACAAAACTTGTAGGGGATGTTGCCTGACAAGGGGTGGGGTTGGACCTGCTGTAACCCCCTTAAAGAACCAAAAACCAAACCAACCTAAACATAACCTAAAATAGCAGGGGAGTAACCTTACCTAGTAGGGAACTTAAAAAACCTAGTAGGCCAATGTGCCTGACCAGGGGGCTTTGCCCCCCCGTAACCCCCCTTAAAGGCCTAACCTAGTAGGGAATATTGCCTGCCTGACCAGGGGGCTTCGCCCCCGTACCCCCCCCCCTTAAAGGCTAACCTAACCTAGTAAGGAATGGAACGTAACCAACCTAACCTGACAGGGAACATTACCTGACCAGGGGGGGCTTCGCCCCCCACCCCGTACCCCCCTTAAAGGCCTAACCTAACCTAGTAAGGAACGTAAACCTAACCTAACCTAGTAGGGAAAATACTAGGGCCTAACGTAACCTAGTAAGGAATGTAAACCTAGTAGGGAATATTGCCTGACCAGGGGGGCTTCGCCCCCCCGTACCCCCCTTAAAGGAAACCTAACTAACCAAACCTAACCTAGTAGGTAACCAGTAGGGAATGTAACCCCCCCCCAAAAAAAAAAAAAAAAAAACCCCCCCAAAAAAAAAAAAAAAAAAAAAAAAACCTATCCACCCTTGAAGAACTAAACTACCTAGCCTAACCGGGTAAACCCCCTCCTTCAAGGAAGTAAATCTAGTAGGCAAACCAACATATAATAAACTAAACCTAGTAGGGATATGTTGCCTAACGGGGGAGGGGATTCGGCCCCCAGTAGGTAAAATGACATATAAACCTAAACTTTGATGGGTGTGGAAAGTGTTGTAAAATGTTAAAAGTAACCATACTAACTGCATAATAGTAAGGAAACTGGAAGGGAGGTGTAAATTGTAATGTCTGGTAAAAACTGTTTAATGAATATATTTAAAGTAGGTTTTTTATAATAATAATGGCAAACTATATATTTAAATGTAAATTTTTATAATAATAATGGCAAACTTTAATCTAGGTATGGTATCGGTGAGGAAATGCATTGTAAAGGGTGGGTGTAACGTTAAGAGCCAGTCGTGAAATACTGGAAAGGGGAGGGATTGACTTGTGTATAAAGGATATAGGGAGTGTGTATGTAATATGCAACGCAATGTGCAATTTCACGTAACAAGGTGGTAGGTAGGATCGAAACGTCCTAAAACTGAGTTCTATATCAACATGTAGGCATTTTTTTTTAGGTGGGCACCATAGTTTTAGTTAGATAATATAAACTAATATAAGAAATACAGGAAAAAAAAAAACGAGAATGAAATGAAAATTTTGAAATGAGGCTCGTTCTCTGAGAATCCCGGCCTGTTTTGTGTGGTCGTCTGGTGTGTGTGATTTTTATTTTAATTCCATCTAGATATTTTGCTTAAATGTTACCAAGTTTTTACTGAAAACCTATTCAAAATCCCCAGATTTTCCTGAAAACCTTCAAAAAAATTCCCAATCTGGGGAGAGATCCTCAAACGTGGGATCAGTGTTTAGCTGAAATAGAAGTGTTTGAAAACCAGCCAAAAATACACTAACCAGCCAAAGGGAATGTTTTTACCCACCAAATTAGGAAAAAAAAGCCAAATTTGGTGAGGAAACTGCCAAATCTGGGGACCCTGGTTACCACCCAATCCTTACTCAGTCCGGTAGCAATGTAGGGGTCATACTGTAACGTGTTTGGCTAAATACATGTATCCCTCCGTAAAACCCCCATTTGTTTCCTCACCAGTGTTGCCACTCAATAATTTGAGAAAATACTAGATTGTTCCTCCAAAAACCACTAGATTTACCTTAAAAATACTAGATAGCTAAATACATATATATAGCCTATATATATATAATATATATCTATATATATATATATATATATATATATATATATATATATATCATTACATGAATTTATCCATAGTACGACCTTAAGTTAATGTACTGTGATTTTCTTACCTTTAGAATTTACATAAAAACTCGAAGTGGGAGGTGGGGGTTCTGCTGCTCCTTCCTCTTCTGCAGGATATAAAGTTGCCCACTTCTGTCTTGGAGCAATTTGCCATGTAGCGTGATGACATCTTCCATTTTTTATATCATTTTTTATATCATTCAGAAGAGATTTAGATGGGCTCCATTGGCGGCAAGATCCTCCTTTTCTTGCAACTGCTTGCTTTGCAAGCATTCTGTTGCAAACAGTTGGGGGTCAATAGCCGGTTTGAATGTTTGGTCTTGACAATGTTGATTTTGAAAACATCCGCCTCAACTGCAGCGGATGAATGTGCAAGCCCAATAAATATCGCATGAATTCTGCTAGGATAGAAAATTTTGCTTTCCTCTACCATCCTTTACTTCAAGCAGTTCTTGCCAAAAAGTTGTTGGTGACAGCTGGAATTTTGAAGGCTTGCCTTGCAATACAGCAAATCTTCCCACTGATCTTGCAAGTCAAGATCTGTCTCTTTCACGAGCATTGGGAAAATGAACAGCCAACTGAGCAATAGATTTAACTTTTCTTTGTGGAGAGAGGCAACTTTTGGATCAATAACTGAAAGTTGTGCTAGCACACCATCTTCTTCAAGGGCAATTGCTTTTCTTATTTGCACACCACAATTCAATTAAAAACTTTTGGCAGTCTGTAAGGAAGCATGTTTTTCTTTCCCTAGTGGCTCTTTCAACATCAGAGCTTCACATCTTCCACCAAGCTTTATACTATTGACATCGAGGTACAGAGATGCATCATGTGGGTCAATTTATGAAAGTTGGCGTTCTAACACTTCGTTTTTAACAAACATACTTAGGATACTCCGATATTCATCAGAAATAGAAGAATGGAGTGTACTCAGCCTGAAGTATTCTGCCTGGAATTCTATGTTCATTTTATCCACTTTTCCAAGGACATAATTCAGAAATAACAACATGTGCCGAGTTCCCCTATTTACCATTGTCTTATGAATATGTGATGCTCCATCAATTTTGTCCACATGAGATTCAGATTGAAAGAAAAGGAGGAGAGCATCCCATTGTTCAAGCACTCGAGATATGACATGCCCTCTAGATAGCCAACGAGTCTGTGAAAGCTTAATCATTTTGTGTTTTGGACTCTGTACAAGCTCTTGAATTAGTGTAAACTGATGTTGTCGTTTGCTACTTCTCGAAAAATAACAACAAATGTCCTTTAGAAAAGTTTCAAGAAAGGGTGGCAGATGGGCACAAGCATGGCTTGCGCACAAAGCAAATGAATGGCAGACACAGCCAAGAATAAATACAGATGGTACATCTCCTTTCAAATGTGCCTGAAAACCACTACGAGCACCCATCAAAGTTGAACAATTATCACTGGCAAAACCATTAATGTTTGAAAGTGGTATGTCTTTGTCTTGAAACAATTTTTTAACAGCTTTGTACAAACCCTCTGCACTGGCATCTTCGACATCGAAAATGTCTAACAAGGCATCAGTAACTTTCAACTTGTTCTTGTCATAGTATCGTACCATGACAGCTAGTATTTGTGACACTGAAATATCTGTGCCGTCGTCTATCATTAAAGAAAACCTGTTGTTTTTGCACATCTCTGCAACTTCCTCCCGTTCCTCCCATGCTAATCCATATTGCAAAACATATGAAGCTTTTGTCTTTTTCATGGTCATTTTCTTCGCAGTCTCACATTCTGGAAACATCCTTTTCATAACATCAATCAAATGGTCTACCTGGGAAAATGGCATTCCATGTTCTGCCATAAATCCTGACAATAATAATTTGCATTGTAAACTTTATCATTCGGATCTTCTTTCCTTTTCTGCATGAACTGCATAATAGTCACACTTTTTTTCTTCGATTCAAAGTTCTTTATATGCTTTGATGTAGCTTTGTGGCTCATCAAACCACCTTTGTTTGGATTCTGTAGCTTGCAATCACATATTACACAAAGTACTACATTCTTGTCGTTTGGATCTGCTTTGATCCAATCCTTAAACTCAGGATCAGTTAGCCACTCACTATTAAATGACTGGCTGTACCACACTTTTTTTTCTTTTTAGGTGGAGTTTTGTCTCCACTATAGCTTGCACTAGGATTCTCCGAATCACTCATTATTACCTGATGTCAGAGGTTCTTTTGTTTAATTAACCACAATCCTAGTCAAACTGATGGCTAACTGAGTCTTCATGCGAGAAGTAAGTGCAAAACACTATATCCCTCATGTTCTCGCTCCATGATTAACGCTCAGCTTAATATCACCTTCATATATTTTGGTTCAGATATATCATGATCCAGTGTATAGTCAATAGAAAATGCCTTATCTTCTAACCAGATACTTTAGTTAACTACCCTTAAATCGATACAAAAGAAAATATACACTCGATATTGACTGATTTATGAATATCCAATCAGAGAAGAAGGTGCCATGGACAAATCATTTTGGGAAAAGATCGATTAGTGTGGGAGGAAGTTGGGCGAGTTATATAAAAAAATCAGACGAGAAGTAAACACGTATTGGTAATTCCTTACCGTACTATCACGGTATCACCAATCGCCATGCAGTTACAACACACGAGTATTGCAAACGGTCGCTGACTCGCTGGGCTAAGAGGGAGGGAGGAGGCATACCCATGAGTAGTGGAGAGAGGGGAGGGTAAGGGCCCCTACTCCCTGAACTTATCCTGAGAGAGAGAGATAAGTAGATAGATGAATAAATAAATATATATATACCGGTATATAAATAAATAAATAAATTCTGTCTTTGTAGTGAAAAAAAACTACTAGATTTACCTGATTTTAAAGAAAAAACAACTAGACTACTAGATTGAGTCCAAAAATACTAGATCTAGTAGGAAAATACTAGGAGTGGCAACACTGTTCACTAAGAAGTCTGAGTTTAGGCCAAAAGCTCCCTTACAGTTAGCGCATGCGCAGCCTCAGTAGTTTTTAAGATCTGAGGGCGACCAGAATACTAAAATAAAAACGATACAAGAAAAAAAAAAAAAGTTCGGTAGCATTAGCGCATGTGTAGTAGGATTCAAGTGTTGTGTGGTAGTAGTAGTAGTAGACGAATATGGATGTGGAACGGCTCCACTATCGCTAGTTTTGTTATCTCTTATTTCCGCCTGTATTTCGTGTTTTTAAAAGTGATAAATGTGGGAAAATACCACAATAACACGGCAAAAAACTCCCCATCAAGTGGTTTCTCCCCACCCAAAACCCGGTTCCCACTGGGGGTCCCCCTTACCGTAGGATAGAGTTGGGGTTTTGTTTTCCCCACCAAAACCCCGGTTCCCAATGGGGATCCCCTTTACCGTAGGATAGAGTTCAAAGGTAAATTAGAGTCGTCCGAATAAATATTACTTCAAATTCTTGTTCAGGAGGTAAAACTGCATAGAAAAACCGCAACTGCCATACTCTGGGCCGCCGCGGATAGGTACACTAGATCTACCTATATTATGAATAAGTCAAAACAAGTAAATGTTCATTACCTGTGTTTTCCTGGACGCCAGCAGTGCAGTCTTCCTGTGGTCGTTTGCAAAATGTCTTCTCGTCACAAAATATAACAGTTCTCAAAACTGCCTCGCTCTTGGACAGATATCGAGCGCAAACCCCAGACGATTCTGCGGTTTGGCTTTTCAATCCTTCTCCTTCGTTGTATCGTTTTAGCCATCTATAACACAGTTGTCTTGTTGATATCAAGACGATTAGCTATGTATTTTTTTTTTAAATCTGGCGAAATGGAGCTCAACTATAGCGCTCCTTGTTGGGGGTAACGTTTCCGGTCGCTGTCGGGTTGCTCCCAGGGATGCCAGATTTCCACACTAAGGAAATCCACACTCGGTCTCGGACAGTTGCCAGTTATGCTATATATTCGACTTTATCGAACTCTGAGGAATGTAAAAGTTGTTTATCATGATCTTGTAAGTGCTCAAAACTTAGCAGTATGAATTCCCAACCAGTAGCTTTTATATATATATATATAATATATATATATATATATATATATATATATATATATATATACTGATAAATAAGGATAGACAATGACCCTTTCCGTTTTTAGCTCATATTTTTAAACATTTAGGTTTTTTTTTCATGAGAGGGTAAAACAAGCAAAACTTCTAAACAACAGTCGGTACTCTTTTTAATATGGTGATGAAAAACTGCAATGAAACTTATTTAATTTGACGATGAAAAAAAGTAACCATAGGTGTTTTACAAGAAGTTTTATATATAATAAGGCATCTTAATCACATCATCGTAATGAAATATAACGATAAATTTATGGTGTTCAATCCGGCATTATTGCCATAAATATGGACTAGACCTATATATGTTGGGCCAACTAACACTGTTGTTATATACTCTTGCAAGTGAAACTTTAAAAAATAATTATCGCTGTATTGTATCATTGCAATTACATAATTACAATAACTTTCATGAAGAATTGAAGCTGCAAATGATGTCTTATCTTTTAGAGCAAAAGTAAACTGGCAACGTATCCTGGACCTTGGTCCTTAATGTACCTTGAACCATTTATTTTTACATGAGGAGTTTAATTAACCACTGCTTTATTATACAATCTCTCCACTTTTATCGTTTTGTAGACTCAAGTCCATTCATTTGTGGGCAAATTCAACTGCAATAACGAAAATCATGAGTGCCATCATCTATAGCTGATGAAACTAGGCCTAGGATTTTGCCAATTACAGTTATGAAATCATTGAAGCCCGTTCTTTCAAAAGTTTTGTCTGCCGTAGTTGTAGAATAACTAAACTGATTGCCGCAGGCACATTAATCCATTTCTCCAATGCAAAAACTTGTCAATGTGTATTTGTAAAAGTGTAAAGTTGCGTCCGCTGAAAAATTGTTTGCTAACCAAATGGCGGTTATAAAATTGTATGCAATACATTTCAAAAAAAGTTCAAGGAAATTATACCATCAAAACTAGCAAATTAAGATACTCTCTAGGTATTATAAAAAGAAAAAGAATAAACTGTTATATTTTGGTTTGAGGTGTGCCGTTTGTGTGTGTGAAAATAATTTTGATTTGGTAAACTGACGGTTGGTTTTGGCGCTGGAGCCGAGCCAGTTCGTAACGGTCAAGTGATCTAGCTTATATTCTAGGTCTTGGTTTGCACATGAATCAAAGGGTCAGCGTTATGCATCTGATAAAACATTCCAGAACGCATCCACAAATTAAAAAGGATAAAATTAATTATTTCATTTTTACTGGATAATTTTGTGTGTGAGACTTATAAAAATAAGTATAGTAAACATTTTCCATAATTTATTATTAGATTTTAACCTAGCATACTCTTTTTAAGTTAAAATAAGCATGGAAATTTTTACGTGTGGATTCCACTCTCCCACCCTAATTCACAAATGTGGACACGGACAATAAGCCGTATTAGTGACGTCTCATTTCCCACACATCTTCAGCCCTGGTTGGCCTCCAAAGTTGACGGTCTTAGAACCACGCCCACACCTACATCTCCGATATCTCCATACGTTCTTTAACATCAAATAAATTACTATGGCTGGCGTGAAAACGTGAAATTCGTTAAGATTATTTGTACGACGTCTTTTTCATATTTAGCCGCATAATCAACAAATTAACGGTGTTAACTGTTTTTTCAAACATCTAAGCTGCATATTTTTGATGCGAAAAAAAAATGGTAAATTATTCTACTCTAAAACAACTATGGCTAAGTAACTGTACCTATTTTTTCGCAGAGTTCAAACGTTTCGTGGGGGTTTCGCGCCGTTTGCAATTTAGCTTTCATTTGAATGTGAAGAAAGGTAACGAGTTTGCCAGGTTTAGTCACTTCTTGAACGAAAATCACTGAAATCAGGTCACTCGAGTTTTGCTGCATACTGTACAAGCCCAAAGGCACCAATAAGGAAAGCTTTCCTCTACGGAAAAGGAAATTGAAAATAAAGAATGAAACTTGTAATCGGAAAATATAACAAAAGAATTAAACGAGACAAACGGCAACAAATTCGGTACAAAGCAAGGTATAATAAATAATTAACTGAGAAACTGTGAAGTGAGACATCACCCTAAAGCAAGTTTTTTTGTTGGCATCCAGATTAAAGATTTTTTTTTTCTTAATCCCTAACTATTCAGCTGGCAAACATCAGGAACGCATCGTTCTGAAATTCTGTCACAACAGGAATAAAACTTATAAAGCTGTGTGCTGTTGAACCTGACAGAAGGAAAGGTAAAATTGCTAGAACTAGATACAAATCTATTACTTTCTAGTGGATATTATTGTGTTGGATTATCTTAATGCAAAACAATGTTGGTTAATCCAAAATATGAAATTTCTGGCTGGTCCCAGGGGAATCTGATAATGTAAATAGAATGATAGAAACTTCAGAGTATAGGGTTCTACATGTTTAGGACTCGATTTTCGCTGTTAAAGGCCAAAATAATGGCATAGTAGGAGGATTAACCCTTTCACATAAGATGGGGCCGTTTTTTCAAAAAATCGTTTAAAACAAACCTTTGAGCAATTTATAATCCCGATTTCCTGTGTTTGTTTGAAGAAATACGACCCTTTATCAGTAGTGAACTGTTCCTCAACTACGGGTGTGTAATCAGAAGATTGAATCATTGAAAAATGTGTACCGCATCTGCATAATCAATAAGGTTTGCTGTTTAGTTTGTCACATATAGTGCTTATGTAACATGAAACATAGTGGGTAGTACCAGCAACTACATATCCTAGTATCTATAGTGTTCATCAGCAATTATTCTTTAGTAACCTGTTACAGTTCAATAATAATACCAAGGAGTAGTCCAAAAATTCGCATCTATACGTTTGAAAACAAGGGCATAATGTTTGCAGTCAATCAAGGGCAGACACTTAAGGTACTAGTACTTGTTAATGAGATTCAGGAATTTTGTTATGAACGTGATGAAAATGTGTTTCTGAGAGAGAGAGAGAGATATTATACTGTTGAGGCGAATCCTAATTTTCTTACCAGCAAAGGTCGGGTTCAAGAATCACGCCTCGGTGTACCCTAACCGATAAATTGTATTCCCGATGTTTATGACTACACAAAAATACTTGCGAAATTGTGCGCTGAAAATACTTATTGCTTTGTGATAAAGAAAATTGAGACATTTTTCTGTCCCCCTTCCCAGATCACTGATCCACTCCCCCCGAAACCTCGGAGCAAAGGTCTCGGGTATTCGCTAGGGTCACGTGAGAAGAATTAAGAAAGACATACTTATTGTAGCACTAGCCGATATGGTTCACCCTGTCTGACATCTTCATTAGGTCAAGTGGTGAGCGCTCTCTCTCTCTCTCTCTCTCTCTCATCACATTGACATATGAGCTGATAAATCTGTGAAGTTAGTTCTGTGAGAAGTGGTCTCTGTGAGGTTCTCTAAAAGTATATTCAAGAAAACATCCACAAACATATTTGAACAGACTCGCGTACACAAAGGGGTTCTTCCTGGTGATAGTAAAAGGAAAATAAGTATTGAAAAAATTACTAGTAAAGGGTGTTATTCCAAGGGGAATTTGGATTTGTTGCAGGACTATGGAATTACGTAATCGATTGAGAGAGTATAATATTTAATATTTATATATTTGTGTTTATATGTATATTATATACGTATTTGTGTTAATATATATATTATCACATATTTGTTCCAAACGTGAAGGTGTGTTGATTATTTCAATTTGCATACACATACTACATACAGTTATATAATATATATGTGTGTATATATATATATATATATATATATAATATATTTATTATATATATAGAATATATATATTATATATTTATATATTATATATTACATATATATATATAATGTATGTAGTATATGTGTGCAAATGTCATGTATGTATTTATTGAAATAATCAACACACCTTCACGTTTGGAACAAATATGTGATATATATATATATATATATATATATATATAATATATATATATATATATATATATAAAAATAAATAATATAATATAAACTGGTTGCGAAGGCTGACATCCTGACCCAAGCATGTAAATATTTTGTTATGGTGATAGATAATAGTTGAAAAAGGTTCTGGTTTCATGTGTATATTGTTTTAAACAGTTATCATCATACTGAATGAAGGCGTGATAATAAATTCACAATTTTATAACCTTTTTTTTTAGCCTTGAGATGCAGTTCCTGCTTTTAGCCGGATGTCGGGATGCGGTGGAGGTAAGCTCGGTGGAAATGAGGAAAACCAAAAAAGAATAATATTAAGAAAAAAAAAATAATGTAAACGGATGAGAGACGGGGAATATTGAACAAAAAAGGTAAATTGAGTTTGTCGTTATAGGGCCCATGAGGTCCGGGTATTGATGTGTTGTGTGCGCGTGTATACACATTCAGTTATACCCTTTTCTACTGGAGAATGTGGATCATTGTATTGCTGATCTTCAGTAAGTCTTTGGGATGAAGGCGCTGCTCCAGATTGGCTGTGATCCACTACAGGCCTTTAGTCATTAGGTTCATAATTCATTGCTTAGGTTAACAAAGGCTAAGTGGGTTTATTTGAAGGCGTCCAGGTTGCGGTATCATCGCTTGGGGTTCGAACTAAGACCGTATATGTATTTATGTAATGTAATGTACATCAATTCGTCTGTTAAAACAGGATATGTCTCAAGTGTTAAAACACAGGTTTAAATCTAATATATATATATATATATATATATATATATATATATATCGAGCTACAATGTCCTTTAATATCTAATTCGCTCTACCTCTGAATTAATATATTTTCATATATGCTTAACCGAAGGGGAATTTTTTCTCGATAATAGATTTACCTGTACTTGGGCGCGAACGCAGGTACATTATAAATCCAGGAACGTCAGTGGAAGCTATAACCACTCAACCACCGCGAGAGGCTTAAAGGTATATGTCGTCTCTCACCTCAAATACTTTCTCGCGCTGAAGTATTCGTTGGTTTGGAGACAACATCAACCCGCCTCGACTCCGGTAGTTAAGTAGCGCTTTTGACAACACGTAGCATTTTTACATAAGTCATATCACATTACCGTGATTCATATACATATATCGAGCTACAATGTCCTTTAATATCTAATTCGCTCTACCTCGGAATTAATATATTTTCATATATGCTTAACCGAAGGGGAATTTTTTTCTCGATAATAGATTTACCTGTACTTGGGCGCGAACGCAGGTACATTATAAATCCAGGAACGTCAGTGAAAGCTATAACCACTCAACCACCGCGAGAGGCTTAAAGGTATATGTCGTCTCTCACCTCAAATACTTTCTCGCGCTGAAGTATTCGTTGGTTTGGAGACAACATCAACCCGCCTCGACTCCGGTAGTTAAGTAGCGCTTTTGACAACACGTAGCATTTTACATAAGTCATATCACATTACCGTGATTCATATACATATATCGAGCTACAATGTCCTTTAATATCTTAATTCGCTCTACCTCGGAATTAATATATTTTTCATATATGCTTAACCGAAGGGGAATTTTTTCTCGATAATAGATTTACCTGTACTTGGGCGCGAACGCAGGTACATTATAAATCCAGGAACGTCAGTGGAAGCTATAACCACTCAACCACCGCGAGAGGCTTAAAGGTATATGTCGTCTCTCACCTCAAATACTTTCTCGCGCTGAAGTATTCGTTGGTTTGGAGACAACATCAACCCGCCTCGACTCTGGTAGTTAAGTAGCGCTTTTGACAACACGTAGCATTTTACATAAGTCATATCACATTACCGTGATTCATATACATATATCGAGCTACAATGTCCTTTAATATCTAATTCGCTCTACCTCGGAATTAATATATTTTCATATATGCTTAACCGAAGGGGAATTTTTTCTCGATAATAGATATTTACCTGTACTTGGGCGCGAACGCAGGTACATTATAAATCCAGGAACGTCGGTGGAAGCTATAACCACTCAACCACCGCGAGAGGCTTAAAGGTATATGTCGTCTCTCACCTCAAATACTTTTCTCGCGCTGAAGTATTCGTTGGTTTTGGAGACAACATCAAACGCCTCGACTCCGGTAGTTAAGTAGCGCTTTTGACAACACGTAGCATTTTACATAGTCATATCACATTACCGTGATTCATATACATATATCGAGCTACAATGTCCTTTAATATCTAATTCGCTCTACCTCGGAATTAATATTATTCATATATGCTTAACCGAAGGGGAATTTTTTTCTCGATAATAGATTTACCTGTACTTGGGCGCGAACGCAGGTACATTATAAATCCAGGAACGTCAGTGGAAGCTATAACCACTCAACCACCGCGAGAGGCTTAAAGGTAACTACCGGAGTCGAGGCGGGTTGTTGATGTCTCCAAACCAACGAATACTTCAGCGCGAGCCTCTCGCGGTGGTTAAGTGGTTATAGCTTCCACTGACGTTCCTGGATTTATAATGTACCTGCGTTCGCGCCCAAGTACAGGTAAATCTATTATCGAGAAAAAATTCCCCTTCGGTTAAGCATATATGAAAATATATTAATTCCGAGGTAGAGCGAATTAGATATTGAAGGACATTGTAGCTCGATATATGTATATGAATCACGGTAATGTGATATGATATATATATATATATATATATATATATATATATATATATATATATATATATATTGTTTGTGTGTGTAGAACATTGTCGTTATATGCATACATAAACTCGTTGCGTCATTCATTACTTGGCATATATTGATACATTTTTGATCCCTTAACAACTGAACTGATCGCTCTCAACTGTCCGTGTTCAGTAAAAACGTGTTCAGTAAAAAAACAAAACAAGGTAGAGACCAATGAAGAGAAAAGGAGAAAACGAAAGAAAAGAAAAAACAAACAAAGAAAGGCTCCGCCTCCAAGATGTAACGGTTGTGCTAACGTTCCAGGCGCTCCGTGAGACTTCCAAGTTGAAGGCCACGTCTCCTTATATGGAGTCGAGGGAAGACGAAAAGAAGGGTTCAGTCAGGACGGTGGCGGGCAGATTCCATTTTTAGCCGGGCGTGTGGGCATTCGGGTATGGTATTACATGGACAGAGTGAGTAGAATGTAACCCACCTTACTGTCCGTTTATAGACATGAGGATGATAATTGTGATGTTGAAACATAAATAATTAACGACCAGTCATTGAGGTTAGAAATGGTTTTCAAAGAGAGACTGGAAATAATCGGGTCTCGGTATTGAGCGACTATAGGCGAGAAGGGTCGAGTCCACAATAGATCTCGATAAACATGCAAGATCAATGTGTAACCAGCTATTGTTTCTGTTTGTAATTTTGTGATACAACCGTAGACCACTTTTCCAAATTAAAAGTGTATAATAAAGGCTCCCCTGTCCGGCATCCGGCATAACATGACACGTCTATAAGGTTGGGACCTTCGTCTCTCACCCTGGAAAAGTATGCAGAACTTCCTTACTGTCGGAACTGCTAAAAAAAGTTTTTGGACGACGAACTAATAATAAGAATGGTGATGATAACACACACACACACGACGAACTAATAAGAAATGGTGATGATAAAAGAAAAACACACACAGTTTTTGGACGACGCACTAAGAATAAGAATGGTGATGATAACTTTTAATTATTATTTTACTTATTTTGTTAAAAAAAAATCGCTCTGATCTTGGTAATGGTAAAACAGGTTCGTCTGAATGTTTGTCATTCATCATGCGAATAAATTGTTTTTCAACGATTAGCAGAGTAATTGCTTACTGGTTGGATGACTATCTATTGCTGCTTGAAATCTCTTTTTCTGCTCTTATTTGCTTCCATAAATTAATTATCGTCAGAACTTTAAAGATACACGCGTTCATTTCTCTCTCTCTCTCTCTCTCTCTCTCTCTCTCTCTCTCTCTCTCTCTCTCTCTCTCTCTCTCTCTCTCTCTCTCTCAGATTAATGGTAACTTCGTATAACTCGCAATCTTATGAATGGAGTTGAAACCGGACAAGAATAAACAGGGGCTCGTTCCCTAAGTATTCAGTGCTACTATTCTGTTCATTATATTTCATTACTAGAAAACTGCTGAAGTGGAGGGAGAAACAGAAATACATGAGTGCTTATTACAACGTCAAAATGTACCCCATCAGAACGTGAGAGCCTCGACTAGGTAATTCACACATTTACACGTACGCATGATTTAGCGTAAGCTCCTGTACATTCTTAGTGTTATTTTATTCATTTTTTCCATCTGTGATCCTTTGTCGTTCCTGCCCCACTTTTACCGGGCTTGGCATGGGCACGAATGCCTCAAGACTCGTTGCAGAAGTACATGGATACATTGGTCAATTTAGAAATGTAATTTTTTCTCGTCTTCTATTTCCTTGAATCCTGCCGCCTTTCGTTCATTTTGAAAACTGGTGTATAGCTTCTGTGCTTCAGCAACTGCTGTTCACCGGCATTTTTTAAAGATTTTTTCCATTTATTTATAATTTGGGCCAGAATATTTAATCATGGCGTACCTTCAGATAATTTTTTGCGAGGCGTAGGGGAAGATTTGACTGTTGGTCGCCGTATGGAAATTGGTGGTAAAAAAGCAGTTCCACTCCTGATTAATATACATTTGATATCAGAGAAACCATTTTGCTTATGAAGTTGTCATCAAGGAAACCATCCTCTTCATTGAAAATGGTCCCGCTGTGGAGACCATCTCACTCATTAGATATTGTTTATCACCAAAGCAACCATTTTGCTAAGTCTAGATTTTATACATACATATATATATATATATATATATATATATATATATATATATATATATATATATATTGTGTGTGTGTGTGTGTGTGTGTATGTATGTGTGTGTATATATATATATATATATATATATATATATATATATATATATATATATATATATATATATATATATATATATATATATATATTAACCTTCTTAACAGATATAATATAAATGATATCGCTAAGGAAACCATGTCCCTTGTCATTGTAATAAATGATGCTTCCAAAAATCATCATGGTTTTCATACATATGAAAATGCGGAGCATATACGTAAATTTTGTTGCCAGTTGGGAATGTTGTCGCCCAAGAAGCCCTTTTTTTCATTACAAATGTTAGCGTGAAATACTTGAAGCCATCCTCTGCCACACCGTAGAATCAGTCATGTATCTACCAAGTAGCCCTGGTGGTTGGCGTGAATCCTGTTTAGTGGTTGGAAGTGGCATAGGTAGAATGAGTGTGATTTTAATTTCGATAATCCCATTCTCTTGCCTCATCTGAAAAATAAGTCTGTGTTTAATAAGCATCCACAAACAAACACGTGGATAAACACGTTCCTTATTGGAGAGAGACTTTATTTACCATCAGGTCCTCTGAAATATGCTAATTGTAGGATGGCGCAAAGTATGATTATTTATTAACAGAGTTTCTCGCACACGCTGCAATTAGTGCCAGAAGTCATTAAAATGAAATTAGCGTTTTTGTCTTCCTCTGCCCCATCCTCTTCGTCTTCTTTCACCTGATCTTCTCTCGTTCTCGTCTATTTATTCTTACTTTCCTCTTCCTCGTTCTCCTGTTTCTTCTTCACAATCTCCATCCTTTTTATCATCTTTCCCTTTTATTTCTACTTCGACAACTAAAGTTCGTTCCCTTTTTTTCCGTTGTCATTTTTACCTGAGGTGTCGTTCCCTATCGTATTTTTCATAATTTAATTTCCTTTCGTATAGTTCGTAGTCCCTTATAATATTTTCCGTAATAAGTTTCTTCTTGCTTTCTTCCATTTCGCTTTTTCCGTGCGTTAAGATTTCGTCGTTATTTCAGAGATTTACCGCAAATGAATAAACCACCACCACCTTCTTCGGCAGTACTCGTATGATAGGAGACGAGTTCTCGGGGAAGGAAAGTGAAAGGGTTTCTTTGCAGCGGAAGGTCGGGGATGTCAGGGGTGGGAGGGGAGGAAGGCGATGAATAGAATTAAAAGCAAGTGTAGAATAAATAATTTATTACTGCAAGATTTAAAAAAAAAATTTTTTTCATGCCTATCAAAAAAAATAATATATATTTTTCATGCCTATCAATTTTTTTTCCGCGACTGTTCCTAGTATGTTTATTATTTTATTAAAAGTAATTGCTGCCTCAGCTGCATTAATTTTATATAGGTCCTCTATTTTCCTAATTTATTTTTTTCATTGTTGCCTAAACCGATGAGCAACGCTATTATAATTATTATTATTATTTTTTTTTAACGCGACTGAGTGGGTTTTTATAATGTGGGATTTCGGGTTGCATCCTGTCTCCTTAGAAGTCCAT
>NC_061104.1:30677920-30680420 GCF_015104395.2 Macrobrachium nipponense
GAAACATAGTATTTTTTGTGTATATTATACCCTTATTATTTCCCAGCGAGATCGTATTTCCGTTTTATGGGCAATTGATTTAAATTTTTTTTTTTTTTTTACTTTAAAAGAAGTCGACTCCCAAAGCTTCGCTAATAAAGAGATATGTAGGTACTCACATTATTCCTTTTGAGACTTTTGAGTTGTGCAAAGCGACTAATTGGTTTAAAGAAAATCAGAAACGTTTAGCGAGAGAGAGAGAGAGGGGGTGGGAGATAGTTTAATAATGTCTATGTATTTATATGAAGACATACGTACACATGGTATATATTGTGTGTATGTATGTGTGCGGTTGAGTGTTTGCATATGTTATTACCGAATGTACAAAGAGATACAGAGAAAAATATTTAGGAAAGCATATGCTAGAAAGAGAATATTAAATAAATAAACCTCGCGCAAGGAACAAATGATTAAGACCTTATCTATATGAAATTAAAGCACTGAGAAGCAACAAGTTTAATGAAAAATACTTTCAACATATAATTATCTTAGAACAGATGTTAATCTTCATAGATTTTATGAATGCGATGAAAAAAATGAAGAGCTGGTAACGCGCAGGTTAATTCTTGACTCGAGTTTTTTATGTCTGTAAAACCTCCATTTCCGAAGGGGCCTGATAACATGTGCAGAACGTGTTTGCTGTAATAAAGTTCTCTCCTGATTGCGCTAAACGGTAATATAGTGAAGGAATTAGTATGATTATGATGTGCAGATTAATACGTAGGTACTTTTACGAGGCTGTAGCATACTCCTCGCCTCGTAAAAGCGAAGCGTTGGAAACGAATAATCTTATTTAGAAAGTTTAGATATCGAACACTTTTGGCAGTGCAAGACTGATATTCATTTCGAAACTTTGTTTCTTATGTTTAGAGGTGCTGAAGAAGTTCGTGATTAATATTCTTATTGGTATTTTGAAGAATTTTATGTTTAAAATGTTGAGAAGCGTTCTAGAAATCCAAGACATTCTTTTCGAAACTGAACTATTTTTTCCAGAGAATGTTTGCAAGAGCGGGAGATATTCGGAATGTAATCTTTTCCGAACTTAGAACAGTTGTGCTTACAACGTTTAGAAGATCTTAGGGTATTCAAAGTTGATATTCTTTTCATAAGGAAATCTTCGAGAATAAGTGTTCACATACTTCGTTTCAGTTTTTACAAAATTCTTGGTAAACTTGGTAAACAATCAAAATTTTTTGGGTCACGCAAAGTTTAGTGAACCAGTAAAACCTTCACTTGCCTAGACCCGAATAAAATAATAGCTTTAACTGATTTTTAAAAAAATTTAAGGAGAAAGGAACAGAAGAAAATTCCAAAGTCTATCAGACGAAAATGATTCCGAGCGGAAAAGTCGAGGATCACTGATTCCCTGGCGTTTTAAGGCACTTATGGCACCACTGAGTTGACTAGAGGGGGATTTATGAACGGATTTTGTCACAAATGGAGTAAAGACGACTCCTTACATTATTAATGCATTATTGTATTAAAGGTGTAACGAAACTATGTTCATGATATTTTGGATATTTAACATGTAAATGATTAAAGATACATGCATTATTATATTTTATTATTTATATAGATGAAGTACATGTTTCATGCACACATTTATATATATTTTATCTATAATATATGTATATTGAATGCATGTTCATGTTCATTCTTAGGTAGCTTGACCGATCCATATATATTATGTCTATGTAGCGCGTGTGCTTTGATACATAAAGCTACTCGTTACATATCCTGTTAAATCATTTATGCTGAAACGCAAGTAATAATTGAGGACTGAATATAAAAAAAAGTTCCGATGTGAAGGAAATGGTAAATAAAAATATAGCATTCAATATCCTTTAGTGCCTTAATCCAGCATCCCCTGTAAACAAAACTGTACTGAGCATTGAAAGGAGTTTCTATTGAGAAGAGTTTCTGTTCTCTTCTTACTTTCAAGTGAATTCAGGATACGAGACCGGGATGATTTTAAGGAAGGAAGGATTGGGGGGGGGGGGGGGTGTGGGGGGGGGGGATGCCGGGTAGAAGGGTTTCATGATTTTCGATTGATTATCTGACATTTCTGAGTCGTCATTTAGTTACTTTTAAAATAAATTTCGCTGTTTAAATCCGTATAATGTTCTAATTATATGTATGCTCTGTAGAAGTGCACTATTTTATAATATATAATATATATTATATATATAATATATATATATATATATATATATATATATCACCATATTATAACATACATATACATATAAACAATCTATTACATACATCGGGACACATATAAGTGTAATAGGGGTAATTCGATAAAATGACACATAATGCAAAATACTGATTTCATTCACAAAAAGAACACCAGTCAAATTTACCGGTCGTGCATGTAACGGTAGAGCGATTTTTATGACTATTCCTCTTTCTTGGTTTTCCAATTAAAACTTCCACATGAAATTTGAATTGTTCTGTCTTT